>NW_017096829.1:0-221391 GCF_001412225.1 Nicrophorus vespilloides
AATATTGATTATTGTACAGTCAAAAAGAAATTATTTAAAATTATGATATTGTTATTTTGTATTGTATTTGTATCAATTTATTGTAAATGAAAAGAGAACAACATATTTTTATTTGTAATATTTATATGTATAGTAAATTTTAATTCTAATATATTGCTTATTCTTAGAATTGCAAATTCATGAACAGAAAATAGTTAAAGAATTTGATTTCTACATAAAATAACATGTTTTTAGATAGAAGTAACTGTAAACACAATTTTCCGCTTTTAATTTGTGTCGTTTCGGTGAGTAACAACAGTGATTTGCATCATTTAATATTTTGCTTTTTTTCTGTTGCTGTTAAAGCGATTAATTGAAATTTCAGTGTAATTTTGTGTAGCTAAACTAAAAATGCGTGAAGTCTAAAACCGAAAATAATAGTCGTTCGGTAATTAATGTTTTATGCCTTCTGAGTTATGGTTTCATTATGTATCTCACATATATTAATGATGCAACTGCAGTATACGAAGAAACGTCGAGTATTAGGAACGAATGAATGTGTGTATATATATGTATGTATGCGCACATTGTGTTTATGACAACTCTTTGCGTCATTATAATTAATTAGCGTGCAAATACCTGATACGTGCGTAAATAAAAAATAATAACCGAACGACATAAAATTGTGAGTGGTTTGCAATGAATCAAGTTGAATAACAAAATGAAGAAAAAAAATAATGATGATGATGAAGAAGAAGAAAAAGGGAGGGGAAAACACATGTAATTTCTGTATTCGTGTTCGAAATGCATTAAGGGCGTCCGCTAAAAATTGGCCGAATTATAAGTTAAAACCGACGCCGGCGTCGCGCGTAATTTGGTGCCGTATATCGCATGTCAATGGATATTTTGTATTAGGGAATTGGCAGAAAATTGTCGGGCGTAAAATTTCTATTCTGCATTCGTTTTTTCTTTGTTTTGTTTTGTTTGTTGATTTGGAAGTGGAAGTAGTGGTGCGTCCGATTTATGCGTGAAATTCGACGTTAATGATTGTTATATGGTAACTGTGGTAAAACAATCAATTATTATACCTATTAGTAGTTTGAATATCTAATTGGGTCGCAATTAACGTGTACTGCGGATGCACCATTAGATAGTTTGATGGAAGCGACGCAGAAATAAGATGAGATTGCGATGAGCATGTTTGCTATTGTCGGCCCTAAGTGGTTACATAAAAAGAATTTGAAAGCACTTTGCGGGGAAGGCAAATTCGATTAAGGGGCGCGCGTTCGGTAAGTGGCGAAGCACCGCCACCACCAGCCGCCTCGTGCGCTCCTTCGAAGAAAAAGTGAACAAATCCAGGACATTTTTCCTTTGTTCAAGCGGCAATGAAAGGCAGGAAACAAAGTCGAAAAGAAAAGCTGCTCGAAACTCGCGGTTGTGTTGGAGGGGTGTAAGAAAACAGGGGGTTTTGAAACTAGGTCCAAAACAATCGAAAACAAGCAGCCTCGGAGGGCTGGTTGTCGAGGTGTGGTGGTGGTGGGGGGGTCAATTTTGGGGGGTTGCACGAATGCATCATTATAAAATGATGCCGTGTTCGTGGCCAATTTCTCCGAAAACCAATCGAAAATCTCGCGCCCACCCTAAATCGAAACCGTCAATTGCCAACCAACATAGTACACTCGATTACTTTAATTCCCACGAAACAAATCTTCGGCGCGAGAACAAATGCACGAAAATTGCCGGCCAATTTTCCAGTTTCAAATCTGAAAATAAACCGATTTCGATTTACAGCAAAAGCAACTTTTCCGGCTACACACACATTCCTGAAAATCGAACAGAAACGTGAATACGGTAAATCCGAGATTACAATCTTCATTCGAATACAAGTCATTTACATTTCACACACGCAGAAGTGAAAGTGCGAAATTTTGAAGTTTCATGAACTTCGGTTTCGTAATTCATTATAAAATCCGTTTTGTCCTTTAGAACATAATTATTTAATCATTCCATTGTAAAGATTATATTATTTTGTAATTTCTATACTATTTCATTACTTTTAATAACAATAATTATTATATTATTTGAATCGTTGAAAATATTACTTGCTAAAAATATTAAATATATTCAAATAATATACTGCAATATATTAAGTAGAGTCAGAGAATTGTGAAGAATTGAGAAGTGTTTTATAAAAATTCACAAAAGTCTTTGTTACAACGTAGATATGAAAAATAAATACATTACATTACGTATTAGTAACTGAAACCAGAACTTGAGACAAAGAATACTGTAAAGCATTAAAAGTCTTTTGTTCCATAATTTCATCTGTTTTTAATCTAAAGGCATTTCCGAAAATAGATAAATGTAGAATTACAAAGGATAATGTGACGAAGATGTTTTAAATTAAATATATCTTACTTTTTTTTCCAGTTATTTACAGATTTAAAAATTATGTGAAGAATTTATTAATTATTATTATAAAATAGTTTAAGTTATAATGATTTGAGATTCCATTTTAAAGATATTTCATGTTTCTAAAATAGATTCGATCCGTGATTTTCAGCTGAGTTTAATAGGTGCAGTAAAAGCAAATGGTCTTTCGCAATTTCGACCGAAAAAAACATAAAAGCTTAAAAAAACAACACAAATGATATATATATATATATATAAAAAAACGTCGTACGAGAGAAATGCAGTATTTTTGCGTAAAAATAATCTCCGAGGTCGCGGGGCGCGTCGCGACGCCTTCGTGTGCGAAATACAAAGACGGAACGCGCGTATTTTTAAAACCCGGCCATGGGCTTGTTTTGGGTCAAACCGTTATTTATCGAAGTGCATCCATCCCGCCGTTTGTCTCTTCTCTTAACTTTATTTCAACGTTTTATTCCCTCCGACACTTTTTCGTTCATATTTTTTTTTATTTAATCGCCCACTAAATCACCGCTGGCAGATTTAATTTCCACACGGGGATGCTTACTCCTTTTCTTTTCTCATCTCTTCTCATTCTTCCACCCCCCGAATTTTCTTAGATCTCAACGTGTTGATCCGCGTGCGGTTCGCGGGAGGGTGAAATATTACGGGAAACGGAAAAGCTCGCGCCACCCCCGCATTTTTCAACGAACAACCCCGGTCGCCTTTTCTGCGCCGCAACTCTTTCGGAACGCGGAAATTAAAAACGGTAAACAACAAGAATAAGAGGTGGAGAAGGTTGAAAGAAAATTAAGCATTTCGTATAATGAGGAAATCAAGGGAAATCGAATGCGGATTGATAAATATGTTAATAACAGCCGTGAAAGTTTAATGTGCGCGGAGGAGTAAACTCCGGCTGTTGTTGTTCGTTGCTATTATTCCGGCTGATAAAACCGCAAAGTGCGACAAGTGCCACTTTTTTCGAAGGTCAGTGCACACGCACATGCATTAATGAAAAAAAAAGGAAGAGAGAGAACGCAAAAATGTCATGCAGTTAAAGAATTGGTAAACCGGATAAAGCGATTTAAAGCCTTAAAATTGAAGATGCTCGAATGTATGGAATTCATATGTGGTTATGGATCATAATAAAAATAAAAGATTTCAAAGATTCGGGGAAATAAATGTGCATTAAAAGAAACAAATAAATGAATTGAAAAGGAATACAAAAAATGTTCAGTAAAGAATTAGTCAAATAATCAAAGATGAAACTCTCTGAAATCATTATTTTACCAAAAGTAAATTAATTTGTTCATATGTGGTTATGAATCGTGTTCGAAATTCGCTTGTAAAGAGACTTCGTAGATCCGGAGAAAGGACTGTTAAGAGTAAAAATGCACGGATTGCATCGCCGAACGAAACCAAAAACAAACATAAAAATCTGTAGAAAAAGAAGAAGAAGAGGATGGTTGGATGGATGAGGTTGAGGAGGAGGAGAAAGAGCCGTGCAACGAGGACTGACCCGCACAATGTAAAATAAGTTGCGATCCTCCGCCGTCGCCGTCTTCGTTGTTGTTGTCCGCGGAGGAAGGAGACCTCTCTCATTCCTCTCCGGCCTCTGCTCTTCCCTCCGCGGTCTCGCGTATTAAAAAAACCGGTTAACAAAAGGAAGGAAAAACGAGATGAGCGGAAAAAATAAATGAGTATAGGAGAGTATAAGAGGTGTAACAGCCTCGGCGGGAAAAAAGGACGCACTCTGTTCACCATGGATCCTCGATGCGCGCCAAACGAAAAGCGTATACATACATATATGTGAAATTAAATCCGGGTAGAGAAAAAAAGGGCTCACGCATACGTAATAATGAGATGGGAAAGAAGAAAAGACTTTCTTCTTTCTTCGCTTCTTGTTTCAATTCCGTGCACCGTAAGCAGATCCCTTTTCTTACAAGATCTTAACATCTATTTCCTATACCATTCTTACTTATAACTTAACGTTAGTTTCATATTTTCAATACTATCTTCCATGAATTACTTACGTTCATAAAACTGCAATAAATTTACTTATTTATAATTACATTAAAAGATTCTCATATAATTATTGCAAAAGTCAAAACAAGTCTATCCATTATTCTTTTTCAAACTCTATCAAATTACTACTTTAATAGATTACTAAAAATTCTCACAATCACAAATGTTTACAAGGAATCTTTTCAATAAAGTTCATAGTAAAAATTTGTATTTCTAAATAATATTTTTTAATTCGATAATTATAATTAATGAATAAACTGCGTTCGCAAAATGCTGTCGAAAAAAAGGCCACACGATTTATAATTAATTAAAGCAAAATGCGAACGAACGAGCTTTCGAGGCGCGCAAATTCAAAAGCTTTTATCCGAAGCAAAGAATAGTTGGTAAACTAAAAAAAATAAACAGAGAAAACAAGCAGAACGAAACAAGCGATGATGATAATCATCTTGCCCTGCGAAATTAGGTGCAGCTTTCATTGTTTTTTTTTATTATATAACGTATGCACGATTTTTTGCAGCTTACAATTTTATCCAGCAAAAGTTCCAAACTGATTTTAAGCGGATTTGCTTTTTAAATTTAACTCCGTAATTACACACCTATTATGGTATTATTATTTTTACTTCTTAAATATTTATTAGAAATAATAATTATTCAATAATTTTAGTAATTCAACTGTAAGTAAGTAATAATTTGTTATAAATTGGTGGAATAAAATGTATATCGTTGTATTTTTTTTCTCTCTTATTGTTAAAGTGAAACGAGAAAAACGCGTTGCGTATTGCGAAATTCAGGAGAGTACGTCGACCTTCTGGTCGTATGAAAATGCAAGAAAATATGTTAATTTCAATGGAGAGCAGTGGAACAATAAAAGGCGGAGAGCAAACAGTTCAAATATAGTGAAAGAAGTAACAGAAAAACAGAAGCGAAACAGATTGAGGATTGAATCGGAAAATATCTGAAGCCGTGGAAGAAGTAGAAGAAGCGCGCCGTAAGAATATGATGTAAATCGCTACGCCTAGTTGAAAGAAATATCAATGTAATTATTTTAATTTTTATCATTACCGGTAATTGTATGCCTTCAAAACTAATTGCATTTTTATTCGTACGCAACTATGCATTTCGGTATTAACGTGCAATTATGGTTGGAGTTCATTTATGTATTCTTTCATTGTTATTATATTGTCATTTAATACTTGGAATTGTAAGTAAACTACTGTGGATAGATACCATTTCCTTCTTGAATATAGATGCAAATAAGTAACATGTATTAATTATTCCAAAATAAATTATTAACATTATTTTTAAATTTAGAAAATATTACGGTTATAATTATGGAGGTGGTAGAAATTAATAATATATATTTTTTCAATTATATCATCCAACTAAAAAAAAAATTAGAAACTCATTGTCGGAGAAGCAAAAAAATTACGTATTCAATACTCTCTTCAAAATATTTTTTTGTTGCTCTCCTCCAATGAATATACCGAAATGAATATAAATGAATCTCAATGCTTAATCATCGTCATCATCATCAACATCATCGTGCGTGTAGTACATTATTAGAATCGAACGAGGGGGAGCGACCCAGAAACAATACCGAATAGAGTAGAAAAAAAGAGTCCAAAATCCATCTCCTCATTCATACTTCATTTTTTTTTCACATTCGGTTGGTCCGTTTTGTTTCTTACACCCTCCCGATCATTATATTAAACGCTGCATGCATTGTGCGTCAGTTATTAGTTTTAGGTTGGGCCTACCAATGGCCGCGATTGGGGGAACCCCCCAGGGGGTGAAAAAAATGGCGCAAAAAAAATTATTAAATAAGTGCACGCACACCCGACGACGGAGCTTCGCGTCTCGAGTGGACCTCTAAATCAAATCGTAATATCAAAAACATATAGAAGTTATTAATGAAAAAGCGCGTAAGGCAAACAGCGATTTGGCACCCTTCGCAATTAGGAATGAAAATAAGAAGAGTGTAAAAAATTTGTATCCAAATAGATGCAGGACAACGACCGTTGATTGCGCCCTTATTGTGCGTGATTTTTTTCGTGGGAGCTTCCGGGTTCCGGTCTTCGAAGCCAGCGAGAACAAGTTTCTCGCCTCTCTCTACCTGATTCTCTCCTCTGCATCCTCACATCCTTTTTTTGTTCCTTCACCTGAAACAATCGCGCCGCAGAAAAGGGGTTGCCTCCCCGTGGTCCCCTTCCTTCGAAACCGTGTGAATGCTTATTTTTTTTAATTACAATTTAATTATTGTCATAGCCGTTGATATTCATATAAGCCCAAATTATATTTTTTTGGTGCATGCTTTGTCAGCACCTCTTGGGTTGCACTTAGATTTTTTTTTTGCAACTTCTTTTCTTCTCGCAGACAATGGAAGCGGAGTTTCGCGTGATGCCTCCTATTTCCATTCAGTGTTACGTAACCCGTAACCGAAAGGACGAGATTGAAGCGGTAAAAAAATGGGGCGAAATCGAAAAACGGGGGGTGGCTGTTTAAATCCAAAGGGGAAGAGAGAGAGAGACATAGAAAAAAATGGGGGATATCGTGGAAACGATAAGATGAATGGCGAGATGTAGGGGCGGGGGCGCAAAATCGCGTGTGCTTTGGGTGCGTGCGGGAGACGCGTACCTCACGGTACCATTTTGTATTTAGTGCTCGATTCCTAAAACGAGTTTTTCCCTTTATTCCTCCACATACACAATTCAAACCCCCCAAAAAAAAAACAATCGAATAATTCCTGCGTTTCATTCAAAGAAATAACAACAACAAAAATATGTGTATCTTAAGTGTTCGTGTTTCGTGTTACTTAACATAGATACTCACCAATTAAAGATTCTCGCTTTCAAAGTTTTCGCTCAAGTATTTCTCTCATATTTTCAAAGATTTTTTTTTGTTTTGACATGCTATTTCCAATACCCCAGAAAATATCAATGTCAAAGATGCGACGCTTAAGTAAGAAAGACACACATAGAACAACAAATAGACAAAAAGTAAAGAAAAAGCGGACACACTGAGAAAATAATGCATAACAAACATAAAAATCTATGGAAACAATCGAGAAACGAAAAGAAATATTACCACAGTACGACAACAACAAAAAAAGTAAAGAAGTATTCAAGACTCAAAATTCATGCAAATGTAAAAATTAATGCGACCAAAATAATATTATTTTGATTTGATTATTAGTTTTTGTTAATATTTTAACATTAATGTTGTATGTAAAATGCGTTGTCAAGTTTGACAATTTCTATTTGAATTATTTTTCATATTTTTTGAACAGATTTTTTTTTACTATATAATTAATGTACTCTTTTCAATAAGAAAATAAATAAATAAAAAATCAAGGCGTTTAATTTGTTTGATATTCATAAATCAAAATAGTAATGATTTGGATGCATCTCATTCAAAAGAAAACATATTTTCACAGGCAAACATGATTGGAATTGATTCTATCTAGCATGTGCAGGGTTTCTTTCTCAAAATGATCATCTTTTTTTCGTTTTTTTTTTTTCGATTTTTTTTTGTTCGTTTTTTGGAAGTATACTCTACACGGTCGAACAGAAGCCAACTCACACGTTGGAGGGTCGTCCAGCATTCCTCGAGCGTCCTTTCAGATATCGCCGAAGAGTTCCGTTGCAGCTGGTTAAAGTCCGGCAGCGTTAGTTGGGACAAAAGACACAAACGTACAAGTTTAGTATACAATTAATTAACAGACAACATTCAGAAAACAATAGCAAACTGAAAGAAACAAAAACACAAAAAAGAAACAATAAAAAATAAATAAAAAGAAGAGTTTTCAGGTGGGAGGATGTAAAAAAGTAATAAAGTAACGAAAAATCAATAGTAGTAAATAGATAAAATATATATGTTTAATTGTTGGTGAAGAAAGGATGGATTTTTGTTGTGGGTTTAATGTTTTAATATTTAACAATTTTTTTAAATTGTTAAATTATGAATTTATTTGCATAAAAGTAATTAATTCTACTTCATTAAGTAATTATTAGTAAATAATGAAAATTGATATATTATAAAATCTAAGAAACATAGGTTTTTCTAATTTCCTTCTATGTTTTTATTTAAACTGTTAATTTTCCGCTGTTAATGTTTCATTACTTTTTTTCAGGTAAACGTTGAAAACATTTTGGAAACACAAACTGGCGGTGATTAAATTTAAACTTTTTCCCCCCTTTCGTCAGAGGGATAGTTTTAATGCGCTTTTTCGCATTGCCGCTTTATTTTTTTAACTTTACTTTTATTTTTTTTGTGTAAAGCTCTTTTTTGGAAACGAAAAATGTCGAGAGGTACGAGAACTATAATAAAAAAAATAGAAGAGAGAACGATGAAAACTTTTCAATTGTTCCACGCGCGTATGTGTGTGGTCTCTAAATAAAATTTGCGAGCCAATTATTCCGCATTATGTAACTCTACCCTCGGCGCTTCGCAAACTTTCCATTGCTTTATTTCTATTTTGCTAATCACCTCGGCAAGCGCGCTTTTTCTCTCTCCGTTGGAGGGTGGCGATGACGGGGATTTTTTTAGACCACGCAGCATCAACAAGTTGTCGCGTCTCGTGGCGAAGACAACACGTCGCTCTTTTGCCACGTTCCTAACAGAATTTGCAACAAACTTCTTAATTGTGAATTAAGAAAATGCTTAATTTCTTATGCGAATGCAATTTAAAAGAAATAAAATATTAAAAAAAAAGACAAAAACTTTGAATGGAAGGGTTGCGAAAAAAATTGGGCAAATTGCGGCTAGGGGGCGCCACAGGACCATCTCGAAGAAGGCGGGAGCGCCGCGACGTCAAGTCAAGGAACCGGCGCCTATCGAACGTTTCGCGCGCTTCCTCTTAAAAATTGAATCATTTCGAAATGTGCGATCAAATCGAAAGCAGCAGCAACAACAAACAAAAAATAAACTTGTTGGGTAATAACAGTTATGCAAGAGCCGCATAATATCATGGAGGGTAGGTAGACAATGCGCTCCTAAAGTGGAATGCATCTGCCTGCCGCCAAGAACATATGTTCGAAGAGGAGAAAAAAAAGAGAGTGTACACACTCATACAAAACTGAAACTAGTTCAATCCGTAATTGAATTTTTCATCAAATTGGGGCTACGGCTACTAATTAATTGAGTAGGCAGAGAATAAAACTATCAACTTTATTTAATCCTCTCGTTCGGAGCAGAAATATTGGTCGTGAGAAACGTCGGGGCTTATGATATGCATTAGTAAACAAATCTGGATGTGAGTCACGATACACACTGTTTCTCTCCATCGAAGAGGCCAGTAATTAGCGCGTTGGACAATAATTTATTAATAATATGCTAAACTCAAGCTAATACTATATATATATATATATCTATATGAATATATATATATATTTCTCCAGCTGTGGGCTTTTCGCATTGATTGCAGATTGAAAGCCACACGATCCAATTATTCCGATTCTGAATTTCAATTTTGCCCAACGGCTACGGTTACGGGGAGAAAAAAATAGTGCATACAGCCGAAGCGGAGGAAGTGAGCGATTATCTTGTTTCGATTCTAAATCGAAAACGGAAATGGATAGTGATAACAAGAAAAAAAGATCCTGCTTTCTTTTCGCCAATTTATATAATTTTTACTATTGACACCCTCGGTCATAAAGTTTGCTTCTTCCGAAGTCATAGCGTTTCGAGTTGTCCTCGAAGCTTCATTGTTATTTATTCTTCCTGGTCTTTGGGTCTAAAAAATAATCATTAGGTCTGCGAGTCTCTCGGTGGTTGCGTGTAGGTGTTTTCGGGTTGGTTTCGGGGGTTGAAATTATATAATTAAAAAAAAAAGAGAACAAATATGGTTAATCATCACGCGATACTTATCAAGAAATTTTTGCTCTTTATTGCATGTTAATTGGTAAGTATTGCGAAGTGATTTAAGAATGTAGTTCTTTGGGAAAATGTGGAGCAACTTACTTGGAGTTCATTGACAAATTTCTCTGTCATCTTGTCGGGGGAATTTTGTCCGCTGGACAGTTGCGGCTGTTGTTGGGTCATTTGTGCGAGCTGCTGCTGTGCTTGAAGGGCGGCATGAGCATGAGCTTGCTGACTGTGAGGATTCGGACTACCGAGTTGAGGTGTGTTTGGCGGCTGCTGGTTGTTCTGTTGCTGCTGTTGTTGTTGTTGCTGCTGCTGCTGTTGCACATTGTTCTGGTTCATTTGGTTGTTAACTGGCGTCGTTGGTTGGCTGGATTGGCTGTGCGCCTGCTGGTTGTTCTGCTGTATGCTCTGGTTCTGCTGTATGCTCTGGTTTTGCTGTATGCTCTGGTTGTGCTGCTGTTGCTGCTGTTGTTGTTGCTGTTGCTGCTGCTGCTGCTGCTGCAGAGCAAGAGCTCCTTGTGTGATCACATGGTTGTTCTGCTGGCTGCTGTTGCTCTGCTGAGAGGGCGAATGGGCCGGTATCGAGTTTGTGGACCCCGGTACCGGAGAGTTCTGGTTGGAATTCGACAGGTTCTGGGCCATGCTCTGCGGAGGTCCGCGCGCCTGGTTCCAGAAGTCGTTGTTCATCTTGAAGACTGGCCGATTATTCACCTCGGCCATCGGGATTTGGAGGGAGAGTGGTGTCGCTCGGAGATCCAGGGCTGCGTTTTCTTGGATCTTGAACGAGTTCTGGAGCCACTTGGCTACTAGGTTTTCATGTTCGACTTTCAGATTGTTCAGGATCCCCTGGTCCTCCGTGGTTAAAATCTTAGACGATTTACTGAACGAGTTATCTCTCCCGGGCCACTGGAATACAGTGGCTCAGATTTTCTGTTGTTATTGCCAACGTATATCGATCTCCGTTATTGCACTTTCTTCTTCTCCTTCTATCACGACAACGGACACTTCGGACAGTTGATCCTTTAGGCCTCGTCGCGAAGTTTCTTAATAGTCAGTCTGAAAGCAGAAAAACAAACGAAACGTTGAAATACACCACCTTCATTATCAATGATTAGCGAATGCGACCGAAGCTCCCAGCATTTTTCCTTCGCCTATTAAAAATTTAACTCAAAATCGATAGATTGATTTTTTTAACCACTTTTGCAATCAACAATACTCCGCTTTTTTCTCAACCATTATCTTTCTACCCGCAGCCATAGTTCTATCGATTCCATCGCAATTACATAAAACATACATTTTATAACTTCTTATTCACCTCAAATAAATTCAACCAAATTTACCATTTTATTCCAACAAAATAATTTAATAAATTAGATATAATACAATTTAATACTTTGGCTACATTATTATTACGTTTTTTCATACCTCATATAAATTCATATAAGTTGCATAAATATTTTTCTTATTAACTAATTTTCATATTAAGAAAAAAAACGTACATGAAAACTATACAGAAAATATTTAAAACGTCTTTTATTTCAATAAAACTATATTTCTAAATAAATCATTTAGATACAACACCAATTTTCAATTTCAATGAAAACTAAAATTATTTCAAACCTTTTCCATTCAAACAAAAATAATTTAATAAATCCCTTAAACACAATCTACAATATTTACTACAAGAAAAAAGTTGAGGTAATACTATACAAAAATCTCAAGTAATTTAATAAATAACTTATACACTTTAAATGTTCTCTTCAAGAAAAAAATTAATAATTTTTTTTTTTAACTTTTAAAAACCATTTTTTCTTCTATTTCCAATACTCTATTTATTTGCGTTGGTGCGAAGAAAAATCTCTCTCTTTAAAACCGCGTTATTTTCTGCGCCGACGAAATCGGGAAAAAATCTTGGCATCGCATCGGGAAAATTATTTTTCCACGCTATTAAAAGAATTTTCGGAAAATTTCTGCCCGCTCGCACATCTTTTCTCAAACATCGCAAGTGGTAAAAAAGAATAAAATAAAGAAACGTAAAAAAAAACTTATTTCTGAACATTATTTAACTTTAACCGAAAGTGCTTGCGGAATGATTAAAATTAAAAATAAATCTCAGTTGCGAATTTATTGTGTTTAATATATTTTAATTCTCAAAATAAACTTTACAGAAACATATCTATTTTCAAAACTAATATTATAATTATTTCGCAATCTTTTTCACAAATTTACTTGAACCTACTATTTACAAAACTAAGTTTTCAGCGAAAAAATTCTCAATTCAAACTATTTAATTCACAAAATGTATTTTCTTAATAATATACTAAATATTTTATTAATAATATTCTGAATCAGACATTAAATATTAATTATTTTAATATTTACAAAATTAAATTTTACTCTAAAATAAAGTTATTTTTCTGAAGTAAACAGGAAACCAAGGTTGATATTAAAAACTATTTAAATTGATAGACTAAAGTTATTTAAAATGTATATCAGAGTTGAGTTTGGACTAAAATTATTTGAATACATTTCCCGTTCTGGGTATGTAATTTCTAATAATTGTAAGAAAATTACATATAATATACTTGTGCATTAGAAGAGTTTTAAATATACTGAATATACTGAATTTACAAAATATAAGTGTATTAAATTATTACCAATTTTCTTCTAACTCACAAATTTAATTTAAGGAAACTTATTTTAACTTGGAGTTTTGGTAATTTTCTTTAACATTATTATTTATTGAAAGTAAATTTATTTTTAAGATTTTAATATCAGATATTATTGGGTGTTTTGATACATGGAACATTTGTATTCATAAATTGTGAAAAATGTAAGATAATTTTGTTTAGTGTTTTGATTCACGAAAATTCTGTTTCAATGATTTTATTTGCTATAAGATGATAATTTTAGTTGGATGCAAATTTTTGTTTTATTTATTTCTTGTTAGGATTGTAAGGTATTTGATTTTGATGGATGTTTTTGGGTGAATTAGTTTGTTCACGTTTCGACGGTAAAAAATATGCGGAGCGCACGCGGTTTTTATTCCTGACTTTTTGAGATGAACCAAAAAAGAGTTACTCACTGCGTGTATGGAGATTATTGCACAAGAAAATTAGTAATCTCTGATAGGAAAGCACTGAACAAACAAAAATTTTCGCCGGCGAAAAAATGCGTAAATAAACAGGACCCGTCGTCTCTCACTGCACTTAGAAAATTTTCAGTCACGTGGCGAGGAAAACTCCAACAAAATATATTCTCACTAGCGTTTGATGATTTCGTTCCACCGGCGGAACGAGATAGCGAAATAGCACAGATTTTTGGTGGAAATTTCGGCGGAAATTCAAAGAAAATTCGTGTGGAATACGATGCCCGTCTCGGTACGGCAAAAACAAAAATTTCCTTTAATCTTTGTATTGTTGTTTGGTTGTTGCGTTTGGATGTTGGTGGTGGTTGGTGTGTACCGGAGTGTTGCTGCACGTTTTCGGGTGTAAGTTGGAATAACGTCCGGCGTCGCGGCGCGTCTATGCGATAAGAAAGTCGGCAGATAACTAAGAAAAGCGTCGGCGTCTGGAAAAGACGACCAGCGTCTGAAAACGACGCCTTCAAACTAAGAAAACGAGGGTAGAAACGGGCGAACCGAGACGGACATATGCAAGGGCGACGGGTGCGAGCGAGACCGTCGAAAAACAAGCGCAAGGAACGAGCGAGAGGGAGCCATGGGTAGCGTGTGCGCGCGTAAGGGACGGAAATAGTCGCGGAAGGGTTGCCGCGTGAGACGGCAGACGGTAAGGGATGCGAGTGGGAGTGCGACAGCCGAACCTTAGAATTGTATCTTAGTGCCGCGCGTGCGCCCAACTAGGGGAGAATAACGTAAGGAGTGTGTATATGTATGCTCCAGGACCTTCGCACACACATGCACACGCACGTACAAATACACACACATGCACGCATCCCCACCACCGCTCCGAAAAAAGCACTCCTTTGCAGCTTTTTTCACTGCCTTCTTCGACCCCCACCACGGAGGGGAAGAGACCGTCCCACACGTAGAAGCTCTTACCCCAGAACCTACGGAAACCCCCACCCGCCGCCGGATCGTAGCACCCTTGTGCCCTTTCCACGCGGCCAAGTTTTTGTAGTGGCAACAGAACACGACGGAGGGAGGAAAAAAGAAGAGTGGAAAGGAAAGCTCCGAATGTGTGTGCTGTGTGGGGGCTCTTTCATTCATTCATACACATCGGCTCCGTCGCGACGGTCGCAAGCTCACCACCACTCTCTCTCACTCTCTTTTCATCCCTTCTTTGCCACCCCGTTCAAGCGTTATCACTTGACGTTCTGCCATCGCACGCATTGTCTACGGCCGTACACAGCTTTTACCGACCACCAAGAAAATAGAGATGTACAGAAAAACAAACGACTTAAAAAAAGGAAAACATAAATAAAACACGACGGCAAAATATGAGAGAAAACAAAGATAATAGTCATAACGGCTGAATTGTTTTCGCGTTTCCATCAAGAGTGCAATGTTATTCAATTCACTTTGCATCGACGGTGAGAGCTTTTTTTGTTTTTGTTTGTTCGTTTCGCTTTTTCTCCAGTGAATCCCTCAAATCAAACAGTGGTGCTACACAGTCAAAGACTCAATTTCATAGTTTTCAATGTACATAATCAGTTCATTTAGAATATTTCCTAATGGCATTCGCCTTGGATATGTAATATATACGTAATTTAGTGATCGTTATTCAATTATTTCAGAAACCACTAAACAAATACTGTTTTTTTTGTTATTACTGACTAATATTAATTAACCTCATTGATTTGACGCAGCAAAAAGTTCACCACAATACTAAGAAAAATTAACAATTTTAATTTGGAGGTCGATAGTCTTTTGTTTCTAAATTGACAACATTTTCTAAAGAAATATGTTGTATATCTATTAACATAATGACTTCTTAACATTAAATATTGCAAATATATTGAATTAAGATTATTTAGAGAAAAACGTCTTCATTAATAAAGTAGAAAACATTCTTAATTGTTTTCTGAACTCAAAAATTTACTGCATATATCTTTTTAAGTTCGAAATCCAATTGAATGTTTATCTAAATACAAATAAATTGAAACAGTAAGAAAATATCGAGATTGGCAGAGAGTCTGCAAAGTAAATATTGTTTTAAATAATTTCTCTTTTAATTATTTTGCTCATATTGTTAAATTATTTCTATTTACAACTCATAATGTTATTGAGCAAGAAAGCATTATCATTGGGCTGATATTTCGTAAACGCTTATTGAATTGTGGTTATAAAGAGAAAGTTTCTTAATATGTTCATCATTGATTACAAAAGCAATAACAAACGGAAAATGCAATCTTTGATTCTTTAACTCAAGAAATGATTTATATAATAGATTCAAATTTAATTTCCTCAATATAATTGAAGTTAATGTTAGTAAATGCAATTTAAAGTAAATTCAAAATAATACATGAATTTCTCTATAAAATATGAATCATTTGCAATTACTTTTAAAATAATAAATATAACATTACTTATTAATTATTAATTATATTTACTTTTAATTAGAAATTATAATAAATATATATTAAGTCAAAATCCTTGAACATCTCTACATGAAATGAATCAATTAGTATTACGTAACTACTAATTAGTAAAATAGTCACGATTATTACTTATATTCAATTAAATATGCTCAAGAAATATTACAATTTAAACTATACCAACATCGATTGATATTGGATACTATTATGTTAGAGGAATTATAATTTAGTATATCTGGAGAAAGTGAAAACAATTTCTTGTTTTTTTATGTTGCCTTTATTCTAAACATATAAAAATAATGTTACTTATGGGGCAATGACCAAAAGTTACTTTACATCCAATATTATTATATTTATAACATAGTGTGAGTCCAAAGTAGATCATAATTATTCCTGGACGCTATGCATGAGCAGAGTAACGTATCGATATGATTCTTTAACTATGTTTTTTTGCTGACAACGCTGAGGTGTCTTCTAGTGTTCTTTACATTGAACCAGAGACGTTCTAAGCGCAAGAGAAAGAGATGGAGAGTGGAAACACTTATTGGCATCGTTCCCGGCAATATTTTTAGTCCTCATACACGGTTCAACTTTTGCCAACTTTATGTAATTCGCAGCAGTAGAAAAAAAGAAGTAAACGGTTGAACACAACAAAAGAGAATGGAACGAAAAAAAAGAGGGAGTGAAAGAAAGTTGAAGAACGGCCCTTTGGCACACGGGGGTGGATCCGCGTTCGCACGCCCATTTTTTTTCTCTCCATCCATCGGGGTGGGATGACCTACTGATAGGCACCATGCCTCTGCTGCGCTCCTTTTCCCATTGGGAATAATGAAACACAAAATAAGGAGTAAAAAATAAGAAAACAGCAATAATGCAAAACAAATGCATCTGGATGATCTACTGAAGCCTCAGTTAGCGTTTCCTTCTTTTCCTACTCGGAAAATGAATCAGAAATTAAAAAAAAAACTAAAAAGCAAATAAAAAGTGTAGGTATCTAGGAAAATGCAAAACACAATTGCACGTTGCGGTTTAATGGATTGCGATTTAATGCCATTTTAAACACACGATGCAGTGTATAGGAAGTGAGCCATTAGGGCGAATTTTAAAACGCGCTGCGCCCTATCGCCGCCGCATATCTAAACGGCATGCGAAAAAGGGAACGAAAAGAAGGACGAAAGAAACAAAAAAATGGAACGAGTAGTAGAAGAAAGAGAGAAGGAATGGCCCTTGCACACACGCAATTTAGATTCCCATCGCCCACACAAATGCATCTGGACTGTAAGAAAAGGAAAAAAATATATATGTATATACCGGAGCCCTCGACTTTGCGAGCAGCAAAATAACTAATGGATAAATATTTAAAATTCAGATTCCGACTCAACTGTCTTACATGCCCTTAGATGTATGTGTCGCAGGAATTTGCATAACGTTCTTCTTCCTCAAAGAGGGGAAGTTGAATGCGAGACGTGAAGAACAAGTACGAAAAAAAAATATAATATTGTGTATATATGCAGTGAAAGAAGCTACGTTGGTCTTCTTTCTCTTGTACTTCTTCCTTCTGTTGCTGTTGCCTTTCTTGTACTTATGCATATACCGGTACCGAAGGCTCTAAGGCCCATGTGCGTTCCCCTAGACCGTTTAGTGCCGACAGGTACTAATTCCGTATAAAAAATTACTTACAATTCTAATTTATTCATTGCTTTACCTGCGACCATTAACGTTGGCTCCGGCAAAAAACTAAATAGAATTCAGGTTCTCAAGCAGCAAACAACAACAGTCGTCGTTGCTTCTTAAAGATGAAGAGGAATCGCGAAGAGGAAGTATTACGCATTTTAAACTAGAATTTTAAAAGATTCACGCATTTTAACTAGAATTTTAAGAAGAATCACGCATTTTAAGTCGAACATTTTGAGAGACGATTAATATCGAATTAAGAGAAAAAATAAGAATTTTGTAAAGAATCACGCAATTCAAAATAAAGAATTATGTATTTTAGAAGAATCACATTTGACGATTGCGCCTTTTAAAGAAAGTTTATTTATCAACATTTTTCATGTTATTTTTTTTTTGCTGGAGAAAAGTAAATATTAAGATTTCGTCTGCTCGCACGAATATTTTCGGAACGGTCGCCATGCGCGTCCTTCCGGTGTTTCCGCGTTTCCGCTCCGCCCGCACAGATGGCGCCCACAGTTCCAAAAAGCTCTCATCGCGTATCCAACGCCTACGCCCCATTATTCAAAGCTCCCATCCACAAATTAACTAATTACTTTCGGCGAAACGGCAGAAAACAATACGCGCCTCTGATGCTCTCTAATTATTTCTTCTTTATAATATTCTCTAGTGTGGCTGTTCGTTAATTTTTTATTTTTCTATTTTATTTTTCTCTATTTTCTTTCTCTATTTTGTCCATCCCGCATTATATGCTGCTGCTTTTGCAAACAATCGGTTAATTAAACCACTTCAAAGCCTACAGTTAATTGGATACTTGTATTGGATTCGAATTATTCAATAGCTAAACCAATATTGAAATTTAATTTTTCATTAACACAAAAGAAGCTTTTATAAAATATTACCTTTTTATATAATAATACATAATTTCTTATAATATACTGACGTCTGCACATTTGTTTATGTTTCTTTTTAACTATTTTTCTTTCTTTAATTAATCCATCCCGCATTATTTACTGAACCTGCAAACACTCGCTTAATTAAACCACTTCAAAGCCAATAGTTAATTAGGTACTTGTATTGGTTCCAAACTATTGAATTGCTAAACCAATATTAAAATTTAATTTATAATTAACACAAAAGAAACTTTTATTTTATTTCAAAACCTCGTCAATTCTTAATTAAATACTTCAATTACATTTTTTCGACTAATATCAATATTTCAAAAAAATGTTTAAAATAAATGACTAAAAATTTACAGTATACTCAACAATGAACAATGTTATTTTCCGTAAATTATTCACTGGAAATTTTTAAAGTTTTTTTTCAATTAGTTCTGTAAAAATCTATTTTTAAATTTAAATTTTTTTTAAAGAATTTATAGAATCAAATTAAACCTGTATTTGTTTCTAACAAATAGAAGTTTTTGTTGAATATTTTATTGGAATACTTATTTAAATATCAAAGACTAATGTAAAAAAAACAATTAATAATAATTAATGACAGATTAAATAAGAAAATAAATCATTTATATGTATTATTAACTATTACTAGTTGGTTTTCATTAATATTTACACTTGTTATGTAAATAATAATTAACCTGTTTATTTACACAATCATACCGAGGTTTTATATAAATCCTGTAATTATTTTTCATGTTTGTTACAATAATAACAATAAAATTAATTAATAATTAACTAATGAAAATATGAAAATACTTACATTAACAAAAAGGAAATAAATAACTTATGTAATGTTATTATAATTTTTTTATTAAACTAAGAACAAAGTCCGACAAAACATAATAGAACCGCGGCATTCCAATTGACCAGAGTCGAAATAAATCTCACTTCCTGCAAAAGGTTAGTTAGCTACGGTCCATCAGCCAAGGTTAGTAAATTAGTTCTGTTAAAGAAGTATGGCAGATAGACTTAAGGTCATTAGACCTCTGTACGGTATTTACGGTAAATATTGTTCGTTACAACAAGCTACACAATTCATCATCATTCACTCGTAAGATTAATTATTTGCTATATCCACAATTCATATTTACCCCTTGCAATTACATAACAAAATGTAGATTAATTGAAATTAAAACGCAATTAAAATAAATAAATTGTTTTAATTTATTTGCAAACTAAATCGGGATTAAAATTATTTAAATAAATGATCATTTAGAGACATAATCACGTTTATATAATTATTAATTATAAGTAAAATTTATTGTACAATCACATACTAAGGGCTATTTCCGCCAAATAATTATTATTTATAATAACAAAAAATACCTACTATTCATTAATAGTATTGATAAATTCTATTTCAAATAATGATTCCACAAATCAGTGTGAGATCATCTATAATAAATCCAATTATTCTATGACTTATCACATATAAATCCTATTAAATGACGTAATCGGATTTTTATTGTCATAATCAAATTCTTTCATAAAACAATTTCTTTTTGCGCAATTGTATAAATCCATCGAATTTCATGTTAGAGCAAATTGTCTTTACGACGTGGAATTTAGATTAATCTGAAAGGTATGTGCCATATCCCCTTTGAATAGAGAATAGGTAATAAAGATTACTACTATTAGAATTTAGATAGTATCTTGACTAGGTCAGAGCATCACAGTTGTGGTAATATAATAACAGAAAAAATAATATTTTTATAAATTTTTAAAAGAAATGTTTGGTGTTGAGAAATTGAGAAATTTATTTCAAATTTTTTGCTTTTAGGCAAATAAAATAATAATTATACTAATTATTAAAGAAATTCATTCAAGGAAAAATATACTCAAAGATAATATTGACGAAAATATCAATTAAAAAAAAATACTTAAATATGTTCAAATTTTGTACATAGTTATTTCAATAGTCAAAAAAAACATTTATAAAGATATAGTTTTAAATTTTATAAAAAAAATACAAATTGGTTGTTTCTAAAACTCAGTTATTGCTTTAATTAATATAATATGAAGAAAATTGTAAATCGTATTAATTAAAAATTATTTTTAATATATAATCAAATACAAATAAAAACGGTAATTGTTGAGATTTTTATACATGATTATGATTGATTGATTAATAAGCATGTGTAATAAGCACGCACTTAATAATAAATATAATGATAAACTACTTTTACTTATTGGAATACTTAAAAAAATAGATTATATGAAAACTATTCATTCATTTATTTTTATAATCTCAGTAATTCAGTTATAATATTGAATTTCTGTTTTCATTGTGATAAATGCAGGAACAAAATATTTATTCAATTATTTCTAACCTCAAAATCTTAAATAAATCTTTTATATAAATTTTATGAAGACAAAATTGAAAAAAAAATAAAATTAAAATTAAATTGGTTAAATTTAAGTTAAAGCCAGTTAATTATAGCTATTTTAACTGTAAATTAAATTTATGATTACCAATAAAGTTGAAATAATTTAGGTATTAAAGTATTTGTGGTTGTATTCTGCGTACAATTGTGGATCGTGTGCCAATCGGAAGCATTAAAAAAAACGGTAATTGGAGAATCAGAAACTTTTTTATAATCCGCACTCGATACAAAAGGATAAAAAAAATAATATGAGCGAGACAAGAGCGAATCGCGCAAAGTGCACATCGACTGAAAACAAACTGCCGATTTTCAAGCTCCATTTTGTTTACTAAAAATCGATTTCGCAAATAAATGATTCCATAACAAATAACGCTTTCTCTCTCTCTTAATTAGAGTGTTTGTCCATTTTTATCTGGGAAAACAATTTCTATATATAGCAAAAGTGTTTTTATGTCACGCTCCGTCGGTTGATAACAGATAAATAAAGTGGAGATGGCGGCTGAAAATCTTCGAAACAAAAAAAGGAGAGAAAACTGAAAACGGATAAACGATGGTAACTGTAGAGAAAAAAATTGGATAAAAATAGCGGCCGACGATTGGTGCAGACGACTGCGAGTGCGGGAGGGGAGGACGTGACCGCAGTTGGTGAGAATGGAAAAAAACAACACTCCCGAAATATGTGGATGTGGGAATCGGAGAAAAAAAAATGGGCGTTCTTTCGATAAAGCTCAGATAAAGTTGGTTGTGTTTGTATAAACATTGGCGATGACTAAGTTGGCTTTGGACCAATAAAAATCGTGCGTTCCAAAATTTCAGCATCCATTTTTATATTTATTTATTTAAGTGTTTTCTTTCATTTTTTTTCAGCGATAGTTCGAAGCCAAAGTGAACTGAAGGGAGAAAAATTCGAGTTTTCCGAACGATGTTTTGGTAGTAATAAGCCAAATATTTGCGTTTCACTTTTATCAATGATTTTTTATCGACGTAACAGAAAATCTAAGAGATATATTGCAAACCGAAATTCTTGACCTAAGGCACTTCGATCCGCGCAACCTAGGCTCGCCTAATGCAGAGATAAACTTACTTAACACCGATCGCAAATAAGTAATTTTAGTATTGTTACCTTGACAGGATGAGAAGCGACATCTCTGAAACTTCCGTGAACTTTTTTTTTGTTCTGTTTCCCCGGTTTATCCTCGATCGAACTTTTTTTTTCTTATTCTTGCGAACTCTCGCATCCGAAAAAGGATTTTTAGGACTTTTTTCAGTCGACCGGCAGCGGAGACTGAATTTTTGCGGTCGCAAAAAATGGTGATGGGGGGCCCCGCGGTTATCGCCATTTGGAATAGATAAGAACGAGAGGTGGCTCTCCGTTTTTCGCTGTTTCTCTCTCACTCACTCTGTCTGCTACAAAAAGCGTTTCGAGAGAGCGAGACGAGACCAAATAAAAATCTATCCCCTTTTTATTGGATAGATTAGCAGAGCGGAAAGCAGTTTCGATGATAAGGAGCGAGGTTGTGAGGTCCGCGCTGATCGCATTTGCTAAAAACCGTTAATTATCAGAAATTCTAAATTTTAGAAAACGCATTTAACATCAATTGTAATGTTGCAAAATTTGGCATATCAACAATAATTTAGTTATTCAATAAATTATCAAGTTGAAAGCAATTATGAAATTCTAAAACTACTAATATTATTGTATTTTATGAGTTTGGAAAATTTTTACACACAAAAATATAATTTAAAGAGTTCACAAAACTTCCACATTTTCCACATTTAAAAAAAGCTGCCTTTATTAATTATATCATAAATTATGCGATTATTAATGCAATCATATAAATTTAATTAGTTGTTTTAACGAATCCATAAAACAGATGAAATGTTAGTATGTTAAATGTTAGTACCTAGTAAATGTTAACATAATTATGAGATTTCGTGTTTTTTACAACAGTAGTACAAAAGTCAATGAAAATTTGTTTCAATTATTACAATCGAAAATTTTGTCATAAATAAATAAAATAAGTTGTAATGTCTATAAAATATATATAATATTGTTGTTTTAATAAAAATTTGATAATTTTAAGACATTTAAATGAAGAAGCGCAACGTTTAAAATTTTTACTTAATACTTAATCTAATTAAGAATTTAATATTCAAGTATCTAAATGCATGTTTACATTAAGTGAGCGATGAAATCATCAACTTTAGTAAGATAATTGTTTTCTTTATCAACAAACAATATTATATTATAATTTAACAATTGTTTGAATATTTTTGTTATTATCAATAATTTGATTATTTTCGTTACATAATAACTATTCAATATTTTTTTTTTACACATCTTTAAAAACTAATTATTGATAAAAAAAATTCTATAATATGATCATAAATATGATATGTTTTTAAATTTATAATAATTATCTTAATTAAATACAATTTTATTAGTATTATTATGTTCTTTCATTATAAAATAATTATATAAATAAAAATTAATTTTAAAAATTTAAATTATAAAAAAATAGGTAGAAATATATATAGAAAAATAAATAGACGTTTTAAATATATTATTTTTTTTAATAATTGTAATTAAATCAAAGTTTACCAAAATAAAATAAAATGTGAATATTTTATATATAATATTTTCATTAGCATTTCGTAATTTTTGTAAATTATTAAATATAATAGATGTTAATTTATTAATATTTCCTGTAATCTTAAATTCTAATGGACAAAAACTGAATTTTAACGTAGAAATTAAAGCATAAAACTGAAAATCGCATAATCCATTAATCTAATTTAATTTTCGCGTCGAAAAAAATATATTTATAATGCATAATTGTGCGAAGCAAAAAAAAATGGAGAAAAAAAACATTATATGAATATTACGTAAGCAAACAAACTGCGTTTGTTTGCTGAAATAAAGAGCGGAATGCGAAAAATATCGAGCGAGATGTGAAGAGTCGAGGATGCGAAAAAGGGTTAATGGACAACTTGATATGCAAATGTATATCAAACAGACGATGATTTATTTCAATTAAAGAAGTTAATAGTGATTTTATACCATTAGCTCTAAATATAGAGAAGCTTCATGCATTTTTCAGATAGATGATTTACTTTTTCATTCCATTCCGAATTAACTTATTAAATTGCAGCTAACTTTCCCATTTATTCCGGTCCTCCATATTTATCAGATTATATAATCACGCTGTGTTTTGCGCATTTTTTTACGTGATCTTCTCTCGCTTTCTCTCTCAAATTGGACGTCGTAAATTGTTCCCGCAGAAATGCAATCAATCCACACCGTAATCTAATCTAAATGATATATTTTATTTACGCATTTCACAATATTTTTCCAGAAATCAATTTTCGATTGTATAACATTTTGATCGTAGATAAAAAAACGCATCCAGATTATTTTTCTATCATTTTCAAAAATTTAAAATTACAGCTTTTGCACGTTAAGATATATTTATTTTTTTAAATATATTATTTGGTTCCATCATTCATGATTCAACAAAAGACTGGCTAAAAATACGCGAAAATCGTGAGATCCTTGCCAAGTTTTCGCGCCTTTTTCTCTTTCTACGCAATTTTTCATACGCTATTTATTCTACGCTTCTTCTTTTCTTCATAACTCTTTTTTCTTTTCTTCTTTCGTTTCATAAAATCATTCCCGACTTAATCCAATAAACAACAGAAAAATGCGCATTTAGCAACGTTCGTGTTTTAAATTTAGACTTGTATGAAAACAAATAGTTCATCTAGGACTTTGGGAGTGACTCAATGCGGCTGTCTGAGAATACTGATCTATGTAAGCTCAACCTGATAAGATAAAAAGCGAAGTGAAAATACTTGTTTTTCGTACAACCATTTTCTTTATTTCTTAACTCGGTTCGCGGACAAAAAAAAATGACGCAGAAAAAGTGCAAATATTATACACAAAGATTAGTTTTGTGACACGGGAAAAAAAAAAAAAAAAAGCGGCAACTTTAAATCAACAATGCTGCAGGATCTTGTTTCTAATTGCTATAATCAACGTCTAGAACATTATAGAAATATGTACATGTATAAAAAAACTCTCACTTTACAAATACTCGTTTTACAAAATAATTGAAACCACTACTGTTTATATTATAAGATATATATATTCAGTTGATATGTAGTTCTGCATAATTAATATATAAATTGCAGTAAATTAATACTTTAAATAAATAATTTTCAAGATGTGTAATATTTATATTGAATAACTTTTTTTCTGAAAATTCATCACTACATAAATTTATATTATTTTCTTATATTCTTATCTTAATAATAACAATATTATATTTGTATAGAATCTATGCAATATTTATATTTAATATGGATAGCGATAGAAAATGACAGTTGTCACCTTGCGTCAAAGCGTCAAAAAAAATTGTCAAAAAAGTTTATAACTTTTGGGTCGTGCTGCATAAATGTTGATGATCTATAGTACAATGCTGCTGAACTCGACATAATGCGTGGGGACACGGACCTTTAGTGTGGCAAATAAAAATTAGTTTTGGTCCTCAAATTTTAAAATTAACTGGTGTCTAGATCCTACTACTTTCTTAATATTCCCCTTCCAGAACTGATACTTCACCGCAGGGCTGGATTTTGAGGCCCAGAGTCTAAATATGAAATGCCCCCCCAATGTATGAATGGTAGCGAAATTTCAAAAAAACTTCAAGAAAAAAAAATGTGGGGCCCCGATTGATCGATCGTAATGACGCCTCTGCTCCAAACCCTCGTCATCTATTTTTATTTTTTTTTGTAATTATTGTTTTGTGCTCTATGATTTTGTCTGTTTCATATTAAGAAGGGGTTCACATAAAAAATTGCCTGAGTAGCTTGCCACTTAAAAAAATCTCGAATCTAGAATAATAATTTACATGGAGGACAAAGATTTGAAGTTCCATCACTGTTGTAAGTATTATAACAATTAAGATGGTTGAATAACCTCGTAATTATAAGAAAACCTTGTAATTAATAGATTCCGTTACAATTACTTTTTATAATTATTGAAAAAATATTTTTATAATTTGAAAATGCGTTATTGAATGTAATTTATTACTAGGTGATAGTGCATTAATTTTTCCTATCACGGCTTACAATGAAACTTTATTACATTATTCTCTAGAAAACCATTAATATTTTTTCGGTTCTTAAATTTGCTACAGATTATAATCATCGACATTTTTTTTGTTCCAGAAAAACAAAGTCGAAGAAAGCTAATTACAATATTGGCTACGATTTTTTTCAATCGGGTTTAATTACGTCTGAACCCTCTTTGAAATATTCAATTTATATTAAATATCTATCACGCAAACTAGTAAAGCCGAAGAGTTGCAGCAGCGGAGCAAAAAGGGGCACATCCAGAGAGCTGAAAGCTACAAAAAAAATTGTTCCTCGAGATGGAAAAGAAATCATATTGCATATACTGTTATCTCTTAATACGGACGATATATTAAAGTAGTACGAGACGAAGAGAGACGCTCGACGATGGCGAGTGCACGAGGAAGAATGAGAAGGAGATGTCTTTTTAAACCTCATAAAATAATAGCAATTTCCTTTTAACCGCGAGTTAGAAACACCACGCTCTCAGTTACAGTTACAAGAACGAAGGTAAAATTGCAAAAATACGTTGAGATAAGTAACATAAATGCAAAAAGAAAAATAAGAATAGAAGCAATGATTACGTCCGAAAAGTTAATTAACTAGGAAATATCTGAGCAATGTATTTACATAACTATTTTTTTCGGCGCGCAGTACAAAATGGCCACGTGGCAATGTAAATATTAGAACAACGAAAGCGGCAGATAAAAATAGATTATTTAAACAGCCATTTTGTACAGACATGGTTCAGTTTTACCTTCCTACTTAATTCTCTGCATATTTTTTTTAATTTGATTTAATAATCTATTTTTTAATTATTTTAATATAAGAAATTCAAAGCTTTCTGTTGGGAAAGGAGGAAAATATTGTTTGCGCAAGAGCGCGTGTAGTCGTGTGTGTGTTTAATTATGCAATTAGCGATTAGTATCTGTATTTGCTAGAATATATACATATAAGAGAGAAAAAGATGGAGCGAATGCATTGAAGGAAAAAAAAATGAGAATAATAGAAAACCGGGTCTCTAATTGCAACTAATAAATAGCCTCTGGTACAGATATTCGACCGATAAATTACAATTTGTGATTGGGATCTTACTAGGAAGGAGCTGTGGGACAAGACGAAGACGAAGCCCCAGTCGAAGAACAAGAAGAGAAATGGCAATTAAGATTGTTTCTTCCTTTTGCGTGAAAAGCAAAGAAGGCAATGGAAGGACAATGGAGAGTATGAAGCGAGCGAAGAGGCAGAAGCGAGATGGAGTGATCGGAGAAGATGAAAAGAACAAGAACAACTGTATAGATACAAAAAAAATCGAGAATAATCATTTGGTGCCGGTTAATTTGCTAACAACATAATATTGTCCTTTGCCGGCGCTTCGCAATAAAAAATCATGTTTATGTCGTCGCGTTCAACTGATTTGACGATTTGTTAAGTTCGTTAAGTAATTAGGTGTTTATTTGCCGCCATTTGAGAGCCGAGGAAATTGTCCGAGGCCTGTGTGCTTGGAATGCTGAATGGAATTTCAACTCTATATCGTACTAATAAATTTCTATATAAACTTAAATGAATTTGTTATTAGAAACCCGTCACCATTAGCAGCATGCAAATAATGGATTCGTATGATTTGATTCTTCGAATACATTTATTATTCAATGCTAATACTAAACAAAGATATTTTATATTTGTTTAAATATTCGCTCTTCGTTTTCGTACAAAATTCATTTATATTTTACATTTATAACAATCGGTTAACTACTTTTGAATAAATATAAGTTATTCGAAATGAAAAAAATCTATAACTTTTTTTAACATAATTAATCATTAATTAATATTATCTAATTATTATTAGTTTGACCATTTATCACACCAATGAGAATTGCATCAATGTAAGTGGTTTAATACTTGTAAATTTATTTAATCATATCCGTTCTACTTGTGCAAGTGTAGTATCAATTTAAAATATTATGCATATTATTAATAATACAAAAAAATCAATTTCATAATAACAAAAGTAATTATCTGAATTCAAAAATATTCTAGTAATTAAATATTTTAATTTTAAAGATCTGTAATAATTTTAATGTAAACTTATTCTGTTTTCTAAATAATGAATTAAAACTTATTTGTAAAATTATAAAAAAAATAAGCTAGATTGATTAATTCTTTAGTACTTTTATTATTGCTTACATTATTTTGTTGAAAAATCAAATATTGAAATAGAAACACCATAAAGTATTAGTAATATTACATATTACTTATATAAATATATATTTATTTATTCAATCTTATTTCATGTTATTATTATAAACATAGAATATTTAACAAATGCGTGATGTAAGCAATGTTTGTTGTACTTAAATATAATCATACAATAATATAAAAGTCTTATTATTGTATAGATGAGAACAATGCAGAAATTTCATAATATTCTAATAATGATACCAAATTAATATTTTCACTACTCATTAACATGTGAAATAATAGTAATCTTTATTGCAAAAGTCATGTACAAAACATTTACATTTAAAGCAATGCTAATGATAAAACAAAAAGATTAACTGTTGCAAAGGGCTACTGACCATATGTCTTTCTACCCTAATATGTGATGTGTTATTAAAAGTTTTATATTATTTTTGTAGACGTTATTAATATGCACTTATTTATCAAGAACGAAGATAAATAAGAAACGAGTAGCGTATAAATTGAAATTGGTTTCATCTAAATTGCATGCAGTAAACAGTAAATATGACATTTACTTTCAATTTGCCGATGAATAAATTGTGTCAATCAGAGTTTTACGACAGTTTAATGCATGCGTTGTGTACGTGCATTTGCACGTCCATGGAAGAGCCGAAGAGCTTCAAGCACAACCAACCATCTACGATTTTCTATTTTCACAAATTTGGTCATTTCCTCTCGCTTGGTGCTTACAATTAATTAGCAAGTGGACATTTAATTACACTTCCATACCGATGAGAAGACAACTCCTTCCCGCAATTAACGGCTTAATTAGGAATCCGAATTTGAAATTCATTTACGCGCATTGCGTGAAAATTGATTTTTTTACGAAAGAATCACGAATTTTGCACACGTGCGAAAACACCTTGTACAACCAATCATTACATCGACGATTGTTGCTTTTTTTGTTCTTAGAAGGATGAGGAGGAGAAGGTCTCGTTAAGGAAGCCTCGGATTCTTCGGGATTTTATTTTTCGTTTTCTGTGCGCGCTGAAAAACAAGTAGAATGCGTGAAAACTTCATTACATGAAAACATGCAAAAGATTCCTCCACAATATCTTCTTGTTCTTCTGTCCGGGCATTTTCTTAAACGGCAATTTTATGCACGAGATGCAGCCGACTTTTGTTTTATTGTGAATCGAGCGAGATAAAGTACGAAAACAAAACGAAAATAACGTTATTATCTTCCACTTAGTGCATAGTTAAGAAAAGAATCTCCATTCAATTTAATAGGAAGAAAAATCTAATTACGAACAGGGATAAATGGAGTGGACTGACCTTCGTCCATTTTGAAAATCTTCTACCAACCAATAGCGCATTAACTTTTACATATATATATATATTACGTACGCCATATTATTTAACAGTTCGTCTTATATTTTTATTCTCGTATATAAAAAATTATATAAAACATTAATTTCGAGAAAAAACATTCCATTTGATACATTTTTCTATTGCGAATAGTGATGAGGTTGATTTCACCTGGCTCGTGTCCAAAAAGTAAGTTTTCGATGCTCTTTTGATCGCAAGGACGAAAACCAACTCTCACATAAAATACATTCTAGTATGTGCAAATTACGTTTGGTGAAAAAAGCGGAACATGGAAAATCCTTCAAAAAAATATAAAAAACTATATTCCAATTTGTGTAAATTGCAGTTGGTAAAAATATAATGAAATGTTTCCAAGTAAAAAAATATAATATGTCTGCTAGTTTGTGCAAATTGCGTTTAAGAAAATGGGTAAAAATCATAAATCTTGGGCAAATATGCATTCTAGTTTATGCAAATTACGCTTGGGGACAACAAAAACCATTTGAAAAAGTAACAAAAATTTACCGCAAAATGATAGATTCTAGATCATAAGAGAAAAAATGTATTTACAAAAAAAGTATAAATTGCGTTGGAAAAAAGAAAGCAGAACAACGAAAACTATTTGAAATAGCTAAAAAAAAAGAAAATCTTTGCTCGGATCTGGAATCGAATGCAAACTAGATGCCGAATGCAAATCGTGGACAAGGTTTATACCTTTGCCGATCTCGGAGCATTCAAATCGCAATGCTGTAATTCGAGGCAGAGATTACGTTTCTGTTTTTCCTCCGTATTATTGATCAAACATCCTTGTTACCTTATTTAATTTAGACACATTGTTTAGTTTTAGCAAATCAAAGGAATGCGTATGCCTTGCACTACGCCGTGTTCCTTTGTCTTTTTCCCATTTTTTTTTTCTTTTACTCGTTTTTCTGTGCTGTGTATCTTCTGTCAATAGCCTATTAATCGTCACGCTCAAAATGTATTATGTAACTTACAATTGTTATCAATAAAATGAATTGACATAAGTAGAAATATAATACGATCGTAGCATATTCAGTTTCAAAAATTGCTCGCAATAAAAATATTATATAGAACGCATATTTGGCTTATTTCCATCATGATTCAAATACCTTTATTACATATCATTTGATTGTCCAAAGCTTGTTAACGTATAAATATACTTTAATGTTGACTTCCTGTAAGATAGATATCTACTTTATTTTATAGGCCACAAAGCATAGGTCATCAGTTAAACTCAATTATTCTTATTTAATTATTCTTCCTTTATATATTTCATTAGAAATATATCTATAAAAAAAATAATAATTAATAATATCGAGGCTGAAAAACTTCAGTCAATGTCCTTTTTGCTAATAACGAGTAAATATTATTGATTTTGAGAATAATTCTAGAATTTGAGATAAAAAGATTTTCAACAAGTGTTAATACTATCATGTTTAAATATTGCATTTGTTTTTATACGCTTATTAAAACATTTATAATAATACAAAAAATATCAATCATATTAATATATCTATAATAACAAATGTAATTATATTTTTGAGCACCAAAATGCAATTAAATTTAAATTGTTACTAATTTATTAATTTATTTTAAAATAAAATTAATGAAAAAATAGTGCATGATTTGATAAAATAGTCACAATAATTCGTATAAAATTAGGTAAAATACAAATAAACAACAAATGTATTGTTTAAAGTAATTAATTATTTTATTAATTAAAATATTTGTTGATATTTATATTTAAAAAAAAGTTAATACAAATGATTTTTACATAATAATATATTACTATTATTAAGATTTTTTTTTATTGTTATTGGTAGAGGTTAATTAAGTATTTATAAATTACAATATATTAATAAAGATGAGAATGAAATTAAAATTAAATTTGAAGAACAGTGAACGGCTTTTGTTTTGTTGTACTTTTTTTATATAAAAATCAAAGATGGCGGGAGACGAAGCGTCGCGACGCCAGCGACTGCAAAAATCGCCTTTTTTTCCACGCACACAGATATATCTGTTAAAAATAGACTTTTCTATGTAACACCGACGCACTAGAAGCCACTCCCGGGGCGAAAATTAAGAGAGAAAAAATACAACAATGAGTGCAATTGTGGCAGAATTTTATACACTGTTATCTGAAGTGTCGATTAGCGAGATAGATAACGTAATAATTAAAATAGATTAATCAGAGTGAGAAGAAATTCATGTCTATGCTTAGGGTTAGAATGGGTTATGAGAGGTTAAACTAAAAGTAATGTAAATTAAACATAATAAAATTAAAATAATAATAAAAGAAAATAACTAACCGCTTTCATGTAATCCAGAAAAAAACTCCAAAATAAAATAGGAATGAACAGTGTGCGCTTGTATCTATCTATCTGGTGGTGCGATTAGAAGAGGTTGATGTGGATAATTAATACCAAATTGTTTCGAAGGATAGTAGAGTAAGTCGAGTTGCGCGCGGGAACAATAAACAACAAAACGGTGCACACTGCCGGTAGAGCTTTCCTCGATGTGTTTTGTTAATATATATATGTATATGTTTGTATGTATATATTATTTTTGTGGGCGTTCGAAGGGCTTTTCGCTTTCGTAGTTTTCTTGCGAGAAATGCTGATTTAGAATCGGATGAGAGGCGGCAATGTTTCAAGTCTGGTTGCAGTCGGTGGTCAGGGGTCGCGAACTTTTCGGACACATATCGGTCACGTGGTGCTCGTCGTTTGGAGCTTTATCCTCTGAGCTCTGGTTGTTGTTGTTGCTGCCGCTGCTGATGCTGCTGGAGATGTCTTCGTTGTTGGGTGGTGGTGATGGTGATGTTGGATGCCTTTTCGTGGTCGATGGTAGTTTTTATTGATGTGCGAGTGTTAAAAGTCGTTGGAGAGTAGAAAAAAAGGGGACGGTGGTGCGCGCCGTGCGTTTCGCGAAAATTTTAGGATTTAGAGACACGGCCGAGCATCTTTCGAGTATGAAAGCTGCACTTAGCGCGCGCTCATTCGGGCCATTCGGCTTAGCGCGATTCGGATGGCGGGGAGGACGACGGCCCGAAGAAATTGCATAAGGATAGAAAGAGAGGCCGCCGACGCATCTCGCGAACCGACGGCGACGGGGATTAGAAGAACAACGAGCTAGAGAGCTAGAGCTGCTGCTGCTCCTGCTGCCTCTGCTGCTGCTATTGCCGCCTTTGCTGGGGACGTGGGGGGCGGCGGGGACAACACCGCAACGCTAGTTTTCCTAGTGCGGCCGGACGGGGTTCGGGGTCCGGGTTGGTTTCGCGGGGGGAGTCGAGGGGGGCTCCGTGGGGGGCTGCAGGGGGGGCACCCGCGAGGGCGCGCGCGGCCAATGTACAACTCTCCTCTTTCTTCTCTTCTTGTTCTATGTATGTATGGTGTGCATGTGTTTGTATGCATTTCATGGCTAGTACGCCTCGCCATTTTTTGCGAGCGGGTGTAATCCCACCTAGGTGGTATGCTATGCTATCCTCCGCATCGCCACCGCCTCCTCCTCCTCCTTCTACTCGCAAACCGACAGCTCCTTGAGGTAATCTTCAGGAAGGTACCATAAAATGTGGCGGTAGAGACGACGACGACGCCGGTTACTGCATTTGGATGTCCATACACATCCTGAAACGCAGGCGCGCTCACTTAACCACTTTCGGCGTCCAATTGATTGCGCATCCCATGTGCTTCAACCCATAAGCTCCTTCCATGAAGATGCATTCCATCAAATTAATGGTTGACGATTAAAATCATTTACAATTACAAGTACAACATTGTCAATCACCTCAATTGAATAGATAATATAGTTGTTTAACAGTTGTACAATGGAACTTCAAACACAATCCAATTCAACTTCAATTCAACTTTAAAGTTGATCGATTTTCGACTTAAAATTCTCAATGAATATTTGTATGAAAACTAGTATCAGACTAAAAATTAAGAAAATAATGATTTCAGTAATTTTTTATATATTTCAGTAAAATTTAAAAAAATGTGCAATTTCGCAAATTACATCACATTTCGGGATTGCCACTTCAGTTAGCAGTAAACAACATCGGACACTTAAACGTTCGCCTTCCTATAATATGCAAAGCGCTATTGGGTTATTATTAGCGAACACGAAACTTCTATTACGGAAGAAGAAATAATAATGCAAACGTGTCTGGTCTTGGCCATCGCAACATATGGTGCACTTTATAAGATCATTAAAACAGGCGTTTAACTTTGACCTGATCGTGAGCATCGACCATCCATCCATCCATGATGCATCTCACCAAAAAAAATGAAACACGCCCATAATTTGGAATAATTTCTTCTTTATTGAAATATCATTGCAATATTCTATGAAAATAATGATATAAATGATACAAAATCATATCTTTTTTTGTTAGTTGAGTGTAAACCTTTTAAAGAGATCACGGCTTATTTATAGTTCTTGATTGATTATTTAGATTTACTTAACATAGTCTAAATTTATTAAGTCTAGTAAATTGGTATATTAATCTCAATTCATTAATATAATAAATAGATCATTTTCTAAAAGTTAAGCAACGGGTCTCTCGGATAATATTTTAATGGGTGACTTATTTAATCTGAAGGTGATGAACAATATATTTTCTCTTATAGATTGATAATTGGAGAGATTTTGTACACACAAGAAATAGGAATATCACTAATGATTTGAACGCTTTAATTATTCAGATAAATCTGAAAGTGCAACAATTACAAGTTTGATAATTTTAATCTTTTTTGCAAGCTACGATATATATATAATATCTGAAATATATAATTACAATCCATTTATTATAAAGATTAATTTGAAACTATATTGATTGAGAATTTGTAAGACTTTTTTTCTAAGCTCAAAAATAAATATATATCAATACTAAATATGAATTCCTTGATTAGTCAGATAAATCACGCAAGAAGTACGCTTAATGATGTAAAGCAAACATTTAAGTCTGTTTTTACTAGTGTACAAGCATTAAATATATGCGAGAATGTTCCGTGAAATTATTGTGGCCGCAGTCAAGTGGCCGCTTAATACCCGATTGCAAACCACCTTCCTCCGATACCTCAGTAATTGGCCGTAATTATGATTTTAGCATATTTTACAGTTTATCGTCATACTTTTTATCCCTCCGCCTGCTCCTGCGGTACTCCTGTTTCACTTGACTTTTTACTCTCTTCCTACCTCCAATCTGGAAACAATCGCAGCTACCGAACGACATCAACAACAGCAATAACAACAGCAAGAATTGTTCCTCTTTATGGCAGAACATGCATCACGAAGAAGCACACTCATACACATCTATGTGTGTGCGACTATAATAAATAATGCGGTATTATGGCAATTTATTCGATTAGACAAAGTGCAGAGTAGTAAGTAAGCGGGGCCAAGCAGTTGCAGACCAGCACGCTTCTCTATATTGTATATAGACCATTCTGGACCCATTCCTGCCTCTGGTCCATCGCATCTCCCATTGACATTGCCTTTGCCGCCATTTTTTGTTTTATAGTAAAAGCCGCCTCTGCGAAGTGCGGCAAAGGTACTCACTTAGATGCATACTCGTACACACTAAAACCAAAGGAACGCATGTTGTATCCACACACAAGTATTTTGTTATAAAATTTAGGTCAAATATCTGAAAAAGGGGGGAAGGCGCTGAGGAGTGAAGAACGCAGAGCCAAGTAAAAGTTATATTTTATATTTAATACCTCTCCATAAATGCGCGCTCTGCTCGTTCGCGAATTCTTGGAGGGAAAATATTGGCAATGCAAGAAAAAAAAGTATTGCCATGCAGAGAAAGACACAACAAAGGCAGCCAAAGAACTGTATGTTAGATAAAGAGAGAGAGAAGGAAAGAATAGGAGAGAGCTGGAAAGAGAAAGATCGGTGCGTTTCGAAGACGTCGTCGAAGACGATGATTCACATCGCACACACACACATATAGTTCCCAACTTGGGTTACGCAACTCCACCATCCATCGGACACAGCTGAGATCGGCCCAGCACAAAGCTGCCGATTGTGCAATTACGAAAAGGAAAACGGGGGAAAAACGACCGACCAATTGTCAATTGACATTTCTCCTCGTCGCTCGTAAACCATCGACGATGGTAATTATTATTACGGTCAACGAATATTTTACAAAAGAAGTTAACATTAAACGTATATGGTTAGTTGCAAACAAACGCACACCTCCAACTTATTATTACTGCACAAGAGGCAATAAATTAAATATAAAAGCTATTATGAACGGCCATTATATAAATACAGCAAAAATTTGCGCTTAACTAATCATCCTAAACTGTTGTGGTGTGCATTGTGATTACAGACCTTAACATATCGCTGAGATCACCAGGAAACGGATAAAAGAATATTGTAATATTAAATAAAAAGTACAAGGAAAAACTTATGGTATTTAAGCATTTTTAAACAGGTTATTAAAAAAATGTTATTTTTATATTGTTTCGAGTGACGTATTCTCTTTAAGGAAAAGGTTATGTACATATAAAATACAATATATATATATTGGAAATTAAAAAGAGTCATTTAAAAATTTTCATTAACAAGATAACAACTTCAGAAACGAATGATACAATTATTATTGTAGGCGACAAACAACAGTTATAATCATTTGATTAAAATATAGATTCTTTGGAATTAATTCTATTAAATTAGTTATTTAATATAATTAATTAAAATTTATAATCCTATTTATATTTTCCCCCAATTTACAATGCAACAAAATATACATAAAGACTCAATGTTATTAATGACCACTAATGTATTATAAATGCAAGAATTATGATTAGTGCAGATAATTATAATAACTGATTGGTTGATGTAATGATTCCAATAAAGTAATGATTTTTTTAATAAAGAAAATATATTGAGTAACTAGTATTCACGATTGATTGATTTATAATTTAAATATAAAATGTCTAAAATATTGTAAATATAGCAAAGAAATGTCTAAATTCTTAAGGACTTTGATGTCATATAGATGAAACAAAAAAAAAACAATAGTAAATGATTTAATCTTTAATTAGTCAGATTTTGTAAATTAAGAAATAGTGAAGTGTGCAAGTGTTCTTTACATTTTTTCATATTATATTTTAGAAAATACAGTAATTTTCATACTTCGTCATTTACTTAGTAACTAACTAATGTTCAGCAACATGTAGTGAGGAAATTATTTGTAGGTGTGATACCTACTCTTATCTTGAATAGTCAATAATTTCATACAGTAATAACTAGGCAACATATAACAAATTTATCACAAAAGTGAAAATGTTATTGAAATGTTTAAAACTGGAATAAATGCTTCTATAATACTGAAACTATAAATAGAAGTTATCCTAAGACTGGTTTTTAATCTAGTTATATGCATAATTCAGTATTTCATGTTAGAAGCAACACGGGAGGTCTTCAGAACTATACATTTAGATACCACGCAAATATTGCGTGATCAATATTTAAGAAAAGTATAAAAAATAAATAAAAAGTGCAATGAATATTAGCTTATAGAATAAGATCATAGATGCTTGTTGTTAAGGTCTTCTAAAATAAGTATATCAGTTTAAAAAAAGGTACTGGTCGTTAAATTACCAAAAACTAGTAATGTGTTAATAAATTTTGCTTGAAAATATAAAAAAACAATTACATTCTAAAAATAGTAATAATTGAAAATTAAAGCAATTAATGCGTTATATATATGAGATTTGGAGAATATCAGTTTCGTAGATGATTGCATGAGAATAAAGAGGTGGTAGATAAATGACCAATAAGTAGTAATGTGTTTTTCTGCTAATAGATTTTGCTCGAAAATCGAAAAGTATGTGAGGCATCCATCGAAAATTAGTAATTTAGATCGCTATCTTTCAATGTAAACCGTAAACCGCTCTAACCCATCGGTGCATCAATTACTTTTTTTTCTGCGTGAGCGCAGTTATGAGGATGATGTACGTCGGGCAGTAAAGTCGCCTTATCTTTACGACAAATCTCCGGAAAATAGGAGGAATTAGATTGGCGCATTCGCCGATGCCGTTCAACACGTAGTGGTGGTGCACCATCGGTTGAGGAAGGTGGAGGAAGAAATCACAAGAGCCTTTTCTGATTTCATAATTGCTGCATGTTGTTGTTGTTTTAGGCGCACCTACGCAAAAGCAAGCAGTTTCTTTCGAGTTTTGCAGAGGAAAGTTTGCTGCAAGTTTTCTTGCTGTTCTTTCTCCATAGCTACATCTCCTTCTACCACGCTCTCCTCTTCCTTCGTCCTCTTCTTCTAATGTCCAGCTTCTAAGACGTGTGAGAGAGAGTGCAGCAAGCGAGAGAAATGCATTTATAATAAACGGGCTCGCGCTATTAATCTAAGTCAGGTAGAACGCGGAACAAAAACCGACGAATAGGTATATGACTCTTTCGCTGCGCTGGTGTGTGTGTGTGTGTTTGGCGGAGGAGTCCGAGGGGATTCCCCTCCGAAAGGCGGGTATGCATGCATGCAAACGTATGTATGTGTGTGCGAGTGTGTGTGTATATGAATACATGCTTTGGTATGAGCCTATGGTTGTTTCTGTGTATGTGTGTATGTGCACGGGTCGCACCGGCGGAATGCTTTACGGTGCGCATTTGAACCCAGGACCTTTTGACTCGTACGTCAAGGCGCTCGGACTACCTGCAGAATGGCAGCAGCAGGAGGAAATTACCTCCTCCTCCACTTACCCGACCGACCTAATATAGCAATATCAATATTAAACTAACTGCCGCCACGGATTGATGGCCAGATGCTCACCTCCAATTCCGACCGTTCGAATGAATCCTGAACTCGAGTCGGGGAGCAGAATCATTCGAATGGAGGAGCCTCGAAGTGCGAGAGATCTGGTCTCGCCTTCGACCGGTTTCCGCTCTCTGTTTGTGTTTATTATTTTCACAATGATAACAGCCGCGCAGCTCTCTGATAGCAGCGTTAGCGAAAAAATCGGATAAGATATATATATGTATAATACCGTTTTATGTAAGGCCCAATGCGAGCCCAATATAAGGACGCAAATTGCGTAACATTGTATGTTATATTTTTTTATAATTCTTTTTTCGAATATGTTGTTTCGTCTCCCCGTTTCTTTCCAAAGGAACACAGCGTTTTGTTGCTACCCAGATTCAGAAAAAAATGTACGGCACATATCATAAGCATTTAGTTATTCAGAAAATATTTTTATCGTAACGATTATATAATAATAAATTTTATTTTTATCAAATTTGCAAAAAAATTCATAAAATCTTCAATCTTAATTAAGTTTACAATTACGTACTATTAAATTCGAATGGGAAGATAAAAAAAATAAGAAATTCTTGAACTGACAAAAATAGTATGGAGCTTAAATCTCTTCTCAAAACTCTTAAATGCATTTCCTATACGTTACATAAATTTATTGATGCATCAACAGCAATTTCTGTTTTTCTCGTCGTCGCTTCTTTGTTTTCTCACAGCCTTCTCTGCTTATTTTTTATATTATTATTATTTGATCGATTGGTAAACACAACACATATAAATCAAGGATAAAAGTCGACTTATTGATAATATACATCTATTTATAAGACACATAACTGCCTTCATTTTCGACTTTTTTTTTCTTTTTCATCGTCATTGCTTATTTTTTTCAACTAATCACAAAGAGAAAAACAATTTTGATCATCCGCAAATTTGTTCATACTTTATATATAAAACAATATTATAATTCAATTTGGTTCAAACATATTTGATGATCATATTATTGCACTTTGGAATCCATTTTTGGTATTTAAGGAACTTTATTCATCTTTGCACTACTTATCTTAATAAAAGAATTAATTAAAATGTCTAGTAAATTGTCAACAATGTCTTGGATTTTACGTATAGGTTATCAAATTATATGTACTATTAATAAACAACATAACTGCTTCCTCTTTTTCATCGTTATTGATTTTTTTGAATTAAGAAGGAGAAAAACAAGTTGAATCGACTGCATTTCTGTTGTATTTAATTGGTTTCATAAACACAACAAATTATTTTGTAATAATAAGTAAGCAATAATTATATTTTTGTTAACATATAATTCAAAAAAATACTTAATCGATCCATAATTTATATATCTATAAAGTTGACTACACAATTGTCTAATACTTTGTTATGAAATTATTTGTATCTATACAAAATCACATTAAATTGTAAATACTTGTCAAAGTTACTTGAATGCATACTTATTTTTATTAAATATTTTATTGGAATGATGGTAATTTTCATTTAGTTGTTTCAAATTCAAAAACGCTAAAATTTATAGATTTGTAAGGTAATATAATATGGATTTGATTCATTTTTATTTATGCATTTTTATAGCATAGTGTAATTAATATGAATAGTAAAAAAAATGCGACTTACAATATAAGTTGATAGGCTTCGAAAAGTTTCCTCTGAAATCACGTGAGGGTAGCAAATTTGAGATCGTAGATGTCATCTAGTCGGTGGGTCAAACACAGTTCGAGAGATTCTGATATTCCTTCAAGGAATACGGTAGTCTTGGTAGGTATGTAGGCTATAAAACAGAAGATCAAAAAGATTAAGCATTATCCATTACAAATACATCATGCAATTTATACGTAAAATCTAATAAAAATTCAATTCCAATACTCACCTTAACCTCGACCCTAGCTTTTGTTTACGATTTTACTCACTTAGAACTTAAGACTCAGTTTTTGTAAAAAAAATAAATAAAATGTAGTACTTACATAAACATTTTTTAATTAAACGAAGATTGGTATGCATTACATTGCATTAATAATTAGAGTATAATTTAACGATTCATAGAGTATTAGTTGTTTCTTAACGATCTGTCATGTCTTTTTTTTAATTTGACATTAGCGTACATTTACACAGCATATTTGATTTATACGATTTACGACATACTTAATGCAAATAAAATAAAATTGATTATTTTTCTCTCTCTCTCTCTCTTTCTCTGTTATTATAGGATTTTTATTATTCGTATTCCTTCAACGCCATTTAAATTAATAATAATATTTATTGGTAATAAATAACCGTTTTTAATTACTCGACGACTCTATAATCTCAATAAATTAATATTCTCATGTATCCGTTTATATTAGCTTAACTGGTAATTACATAAAGACAGGGTTGTAACAAGGTAGTTTGTAGTTCCAGGTGCGCAAGGAAACGGCGATTTCTAAAACCTGTTATTAAAATTAATTTAGATATTCAAAATTTTGTAACAAATTCAATTGAAATTCGAATTCTAATATCTAACTTTTATTTTTTTGTTGAAATATATATAATGTTCATTTAAAAGTTTAAAATTTTCTAATTAATTTAGTTTAAAAAAAAATGTTAATTATACTGTTTTCATTTAGTTTTTCATACAATAATTTTATTTACATTTTCATTATTTTTTTTTACGATATGTTCTCAAGTTACTATTAAATGATGATTTATTTGATATAAATATTTTCACGAAATTAGCTACAATTTTTAGCTTGTATTTAAAAAAGATTTTTTTGAATTATTATGCGTAAGTTAATTCGTTTAAAAAATAAATACATTTGTTTCTTTTTGAAATTAGTACCTAAATTAATTCGTGTTTTATTTATTGGCAATGAATTATAATAAAAATAATGATGATAAAAAATTAAAATAAATAAGAAAATTATTAATGTTGATTAATTGTTTGATTTTATTTCTGTTTAATTATGTTAAAAGAGATATCAAATTATATATACATAATAAATCATACATATTAATACAGACATTTGTTATGCAATGAAAGGTTAGTCCTTGGATCTAAAGATAATTCTCTAATTAAGAATAAGTATTAAGTTATACAGGCAGTAAGATCGGTTATTTTGTATTACAAAAAAAGGCTTTTATTAAGGTGTGCAAAGACGAGCCATTTATGGAACCAGTTGAGAATGCGGTTCAAAAGGTTCCGTAGTTTAGTAATTTCTTGGCTGAGATTCGACCAGAGTTAAGAAACATTAATTTATTTACAAATAAAAATTGAAAAAAAAAATATGTGAAGCTTTAGGATTTAATTTTAACTGTTTCTTGTAAGCAGTTTCTTAATAATTGTAATAACTATAAAATTATAAAGAAGAAATACATGATCATAAGTCTATTCACCTATGTATTTTCTTGTAATATCATGATGTTTTATGGGTAATATTTAGACAGCAGTAAATCATTGTAGATTGATACGATTGGTTATATGTATGCATCAAGGCTATTTATGTAATTTTATTTTCCTATTATCTTTAATTGAAATCTATTTTAGCTATAATTGAGTGTGAGTTTTGAGGAATTTATATGAATGTATTGTATTGTTTACTATAAAGTGTAGTTAGAAGAATCGATAGATTATGGATAATCTAGTGTTAGTTTTGTGGAATTTGAATGAATGTAATGCTTACTATAAAGCAAGTGTCGTCTGAAGGATGGAAGGATTATGTTTCATATTGCATTTTTTCGGTGACCAAACAATGAGTGGGCCAACAATCGAATGGAAAAGACAATGTCTTCAGTTTAATCATTTTGGGAGTCGAGTCATGTGGATGCGGTTTTTGAACGTGCGTGAAGTCTAAAAAATAATATACGAGAGCGAAAAGAATAAAAGTCGGACGAGTGGTGAGAAGAGGTGAAGAGGAATGGTGAAGGTGGCCCCGAGGATAGCGGCGGTGGATAAGAGAAGATGTAGGAGAGGAAGAAAGAAACAGAAAAAAAAAGGATGCAGGACGAAAGAAGAAACGAAGTAAAAAAAGACTATGTATAAATAAGAAGTAGAACCATAACCTAACCCAAGCTAAGTTATTTCTGTTATTAGTAGGCAGTAAAAGAACGCAATAAGAGAAGAAAGAAAAAAGGAGAGGAGAGGAGAGAAAAAAGAAAAACGCATGCAAATAAAGTGCAGCAGAAAGAAATAGCGGGTCAACGAACTGAGATATATATGTGAGCGCTGTCTCTCTCCCACACACACTGCACACCGAGTGCAAACCCAGTGGCATCGCACATTGGGGGGATGATTTTTTTATCCCCTATGCACCGTTAAGGGTACACCTTGAACAGTGGTCCAAATAATGACCACCGAAAGATCGAAGAAAAAATTCGAAAAAAAAAAATTGCATTTTTTTTCCTGTTAAGGAACTTATCAGAATTTTAGCTGATTAATCAATTACGTTTCGGTTGTTCCCACGGGTAAAGGTCATAAAAATCCTCTGAGAAAGTTTGCCCACGGTGTGAATTCGAGATGAATCCAGGAGAGTGTGCACACGAGTGTATGCAGCATAAAGTATAAATATGTGTGCATGGACTTTTGCTCTTTGGTGATACGCCCATGTTATGTATGTATATAACATGCACAGCCTCCAATGCTTAAAGAGAATCTGTGTAGGGTAGGTCAATGCATTTTATACTTGTTTTATTTTTATAGAGAGAACACTCTTTCAGTGTTTTCTTTTTATACACTTTTTAGTTTAGTTTACACTGGAAAATATACACACACACACTCATACAAACACAGAGAACCGCATACACACACATGCATGCACACTCACACGCACACGAGATCTATCTTTATGTTACTTATTTATATTCTTAAGGAGCCAGTTTATATTAGTTTTTGAGATTTTCCTCACTCGCTCACACTGCGAAGAGTCGTGACCCCTGCAACAGAAACGTAACAATTCCTCGACAACTTAGCAATCAGGATGGAGAGAAGGAAGATGTGTGCACCTATTTTGTCCACCTGTCTTCTACAAAAATAAGTAGAATCTTTTCCAATGAACTAAAACCATAAAAAGGGGGGAAAAAATCTGCTCGAGCTAATTTTATTCCTCGACCAAATGCTTTTCTTTACACATGCGTTTCGCAATCGTTTATTTTCCCATATGGGATACGGTAAATCATTCATTTATCATCGCCGGAATCGAATGTCTGCTATTGAAATTACGCTTCTGCTTCAGGAAGAGCAAAACAAAAAAATAACTTCGGCTATTTGCTTTACATTTCCTAACTTAATTTGAAATGATTCATATTTTCTATTCACTCTTATGCAAATCGAGTATTTGTGCATGTGCATTTTTTTTTAAATAAATTTAATCAATTGAGTAATTGTTGGATAAGTATGCAATATCGATGAATAAATTGATAAACTTGATTCGATCTTATCGCAATCTATGGAAACGTTATATTTTTGAATTGATTCTATTTCGCGCAGGGTTCGATAACCTTCTTTTTTTACATTGCCCGATCTGTTATATAATCAATAATCGTTGAATTATTAAGTAACATCTCGAATTATCTATTATCTTTATGCCAAATGTATTTCTAATAATGATGATAAATTAGTAGTTTCATTTCTATTCAAGATCAGTTTTACAATTAAACAGTAATAATCGTTTATTAATAGTTAACATTTTGATGTATTTTTTTTATTATTGGTTTATTTGCAATTAGCAAATACATTTTTATCAATTAATCATAATTAGTTTCTATTCAAAAATTGATTATATATAATAATCATTTATGAACACAAAAAAATATTGATACATTTACTATAATAATTAACACACAAATAAACTAAATATTAGTAATTATCATTTTGTGCTTGAAATAATTAGAATTCATGTTAAAAATGTTTATAAAAAATATTATATAAATAATATAAATTTAATTTAGAAATATATAAACTTTGATCAAGTCCAAAATAAATACTGGTAAAATAATCTATTTATATAAACCTTTTACATATGTTATAAGTTTATACTGTAATAAATTTTCTTTGTACATAGTAAGAAACTTGTATTTGAAGACGATATTTCAATCTAGTTTAGTATCGGATATTTATATAATTATTACATTATAGTAGAAGAAACACTCAATCATATGATGTATGGTTCACACATGTTACTTCTACTGAGAAGTGAGATATTTGTTTCAATTTAATATGTCGACAAAACCATATTTAGGTACGATTTTACATAGAAATGAGAAATTTCTTAGGTTAAGTTTGAATAATTCAAACATAACAAGTTTAAATTTCTATTTAATTATATAATAAAAATTACCAGTAAAAAAATGTAAGTCACTGAAATAATTGTTAATATATTAAAGGACATATAAATATTTTTTACAAGATGTTTTGTAAACTTATAGAACAAAAAATGTTTACATGTTATAATATAATAAATTATCTTGTGTTGATTTCCATAAAATGATCTCAGATTTTTTTTTTAAATTATTCTTCAAAGCATGAAAAGTTGATATAAATGATGATATATTGTTGTATTTAATGATCACTTATGTGAAAAATAAAGTATGCATGTTATTAATATTATTATGAATTCGAATTATTGTGTAAACGAAGAATAACGAGAAGTGTTTTATTTCGTCGGCTTTGTAACAAGAATAAACATAACTTACGCTTCCTGTTTAAAAGTCTGAAATGAATGGTTGTAGGTACTTAAGAATGTATCTTCATAACAAAACCGTCTTGCGCGAATCACGCTTAGCTTCGCAGCTGGACATTTCACATTGTTTACGAAATACGTGAAAAGTTATTCATCATTTTCTTTTTCAAAAAGTATGCAAAAAAAAATTCTGGAAACCTCTGAGTTTATTATTTTTTAGCATTGGTTAAGAACGAAATATATGGTGATAGAATTGTAGTATAAAAAAACTTTAATATTTTCTATGTTTGATTATGAAAATTTACTAAAGTTACTTTCAGTACTTAAAGTAGTAGTAATTATTTTAGTATTGAAAGTTACATTTTCAGAAAATAGTGTTATGAAATTATTATGTTATTTTTAATAAGTATTGTTAAGATTAATTGTTGGAAACAACAAACTAACAATTTGTTTACTTCTCTTAATCGAAATATATTTTCTAGCGTTATTAAAGTTTTTTTTGCAAATTATCTAATCTAGTCTAAAATATTAAAAAAAAACACGATTTTATTAATCAGTATTTGTTTAGTATATACAAACAATTTAAAACAAAAAAAAGTTGTTTGGTTCACTTTACGGAGTAACGTTTATCGAGTATTATTGTACTATGTAAAATTTAGATAAAAATAAATATGTACATCTAAAATAAATTTATAGTCAGGATAAAATTTGAGTAATATTTGGAGTAAGTTACATTAAGATTTGCTTCAGTTTAGAGACAAAATACACTGAAAGTCTATCAAAAAGAAATGCTGATGACTATAATTCAAGAATAATTATACGGTTTGAAAATTTCATAACAAAGTAAATTTTAATTGTCAAAATAATAATAAAATCTAAAAAATTACTACACAAAAATAAGATTTTTTGAATATAAATTATTATTTTTTTGTTTTATGTAGTCAATTCGTTTTTGATCTTTTAATTTTTATGCGGTTTTAAAGTTCTTGATTACTCCGGTTTAAATCAGTCCTGAACAGATAACGCGCACTATGCGAGGTATTGTTTTGTGCGTGTATTGACTTTGAATAATATTAGAATTATAATGTATGCATATTTTTATTTGTTATTATAAGTATTTATTTAATTGATGTGAAGATTTCAGAAGTATTTTAGAAATAGGAAAGTCTAAAAAGACGATTCTGAAGTTCTGAAATAATAATATTAGTATATTTTAGAACAGAACAAAGTTGATTTCTAAACTTCTTTGAATCATAGTTTCGAATTTTATTTTTTATGATGTAATAAAATTTCAGAAGTTTGTTTGTCAAATCATTAAAAGTAGCATATTTACAAACATATCTGAAGTAGATTGTGAATGGATTGGTCAAACTCAAAAAAGAGATAAATAAAATTTATTTTGTTATTACATTAAAATTGAAAACATTTGTTGATTGAAATAGTTGTGATGATAAAAAAAATCAGGTTTAGATTCAAAACAAAATCTGGTTTATGTCCTATATGTCGAGTCGTATTTTTCAAGGGTTATTGAAGAGGAATGCAATTTGCAATAATGATTGCATATTGTGCGATTGACTGGGTAATGAATGTTTTTTAATTACGAATCCGAGCTATTAATCAATTGTCTATGGGTCTGTGTCAGAGCGAATTCGAGGTGTGTGTACATATATATGTGCGTATTTTTTTCGAAAACTATATATATATATATGCGCGTTCCGACAGTGGCGCCCTCTATTTATGTGCGATATATTGGGAAAATCCCATAAATAAAAGCCAAAATGACAAGGGTGTGGCTGCATCCTCTGCACATACACATGAAATATACTGCACACGAGTGTGCATGTATTTGTACGAGTATGTGTGAGTATGTATATATGTGAGTGAGAGAGATGGAGTGTATGTGCATGTATTTGCTAGATGGGATATATGTGTGTGTGTGTGTGTGTGTGTGTTTGAATGTGTATGTGTGGGATAAATTTGCAATTATTTGCAACAAAAAAAGAATATTAGTGAAGTGAGGCGCGCGCTTTCGGTCAAAATGCAGCCATTCGATTGGTCAGCAGCGGGGTTTTGATTGCCACGTCACCAATACATAAGCCGCCATTTTGTGTCGCCCCCCATGGCATGATCACGATCATCATCCCCCCCGAAACACACCATGGCCAGGCGATCGTACAGCGGCCCCCCCTTGTGCCTTTTCCGCCGCCCCCCCACGTTCCTCTCTGCCGCCCGACGCTGCCGCCGCCGCCACACAACGCCATTCGGACCACACCGGACCATTTCAATAATTAACCGGACGAATAATGCATTTCATGTGTGATCACTCAAGATTTATGCAATTTTTAAAATGCACCCCTACATCCTCTCGTCCCTTTCTGCACAGTAATGAAAAAAAATTGTCCACACCAAAAGCACATTTCCCATTTCAATGCACGCTTCACAGTATTTGCTTACTTATCGAATCTGGTCCCAATTCAACCAAAACGGCACCAACGGATTTGTCAAACAAGATTTCACTAACCTTTCGAAAAACCACTTGATTCTCAATTGACTTACTGATAATATATGTTTTTACTACTCGATGGGCCGGCAAAATACTAATTTGAAACGTATTGGAGCCACAACTTTTACAATCATTATCTATTCATTAATGCATGTGCTATCTGCCAAAAAAAACTATTGACTCTACTCAAGATTCTACTTTGCATTATTTGCAAATCTCACATTTTTTATTGATAAAATACAGTCGCAAGTGCATTTTTCAAGCGTTTCTATACTATCATAGTTTTAAGGATTCATTTACTATATTTGTAGTTTAATCCAATACTATTAATATAAAAAATGTATTCATAAGTCATATATAATTAGAATATTACAAAAGTAACATTTATTTGTCACCTTGTTGAATAATTGTATTTGTATTTGGAATTATGTTCAATAATTTCAAATGTTAATCTCAATTTTATTTTCAAATTAACAAATATGATCCAATAAGATATACAATACAATATGGTGATAAAATTTAGTTAAACTGTTAATTATGTAATAATTTTGTTTACCACAAAAAAAAAGATGTCGGTATCGAAATTCTGATGTTGCAAGTAAGTTACTATTATCAGATGCAAAGGTAAGGTTCCTCTAATTAAATTGCTAAATATTGATTGGGAATTGGATGATGTTATACAAGACACTGTTAATTGGGCCCTGTAAGACAATTAGTTACATTTGAAACCAAACATTGTTTTTGACAATTTGACCATGAATTTATATTGAATAACAATAGTCACACATATCAATATCATCACAGTTGGAGATATATTTTTGTTTTAGGCTTGAAATTTTACGTTGTATTTATTTGCAATTGATGCTGTTTGTATTTTATCATTTTTGCTTCAAATTTTGAACTGTGTGAAGCATATTTTGATAAACTTTGAAATGGATATTAATGAGGAGTAACAATATTAAAACATCTATATTTTCAATCAATTTTGAAGATCTAAAAAATAAGCCTTTCGCTATTTTACTCAAATAAGTTTTTTGGATGAAACAACACAGTTGGTAAATAGTTAAGGAATTGTTTGCTATAAAAATGTAATATATTTATATAGAAATTCTGTACTCATATCACAAAATTTCGTTTCCTACATAGAAATCATAATGTACTAATTCTGTACAACAAATTATTTCATTAGTTACAAATTTTATTGAAAATTTAGTTGAATATACTCAAATATTAACCTGAAGTTTCATACTTGTACATTGTGAAAAGATGGAGCAATACTAGAGCTTCGTAGATGTTTTATAATATGAAAACATGCATAAATAACATAACCAAAACTCACCTGATAATTAAATTGTCAGTCTGTATAGTAGAGTTGATCTTGCAGAAGATTTCTGCTTTCGTGGGTCGTTATGGTTCGTTAAAACAGTTCGTTAATATAAAGTCACTGTATTTTAAGGTTGTATTATGTTTATTTATTTCGTTATCGTCGTGGTCGTGTTATTATGTTCTTCTTCTTATATTATGTCACTTGGTTTTAAAACTTTTCGTCGTCTTAATTTAAAGTTAAACGTTATTAAGTATTATTATTATTATGTTTTTACAAATTTAGAATCAACAATTTTATCTTCTTCTCAACAATGGAAATTTTGTACTCTTTTTGTCTTCTCCGTCTCCTCTTCAATACCAAATATAAGCCACGTAATTTGTTTTGTTTTTTTTTATTTTATATTTTTTTAATAATTTTTTTTGTCGTTTTCTTTTTTATTAATAATATTATACAAATTTGTTGTGTTTTTTTCTAATAGGAAGAGATATTAAGGCCGACCGTAAGGCACTAAAGTCGAAATTTATTTTTCTTTATTTTGTTTTCTGGAAAAATATTTATTTCTTTTTTTTTTGTTAATTTAGTTTAAAATTTATTGCGCTCAAAAATCACTCGTTTCTTTATTTTATTTTTTGGATAAGGTAAAAATCAGTTGCTCCTAATGAATAAATCTTGCGCGCTCAATTATATAACTTAGGTAATATATAATTATTTTTTTTTGTTAAATCTATCACACCAAAACTTGTTAAATTTCTTCTTTAATTATTATCACACGAAAATTTTAAATAAACTTGTTTCTTCTTTTTTTTTGTTTGTTATTAAATTTAGATCACAGTTTTTTGTTGTTGTTTTTAATTTTTGTTGTTTAATTCAATTATTATTTTTTTCGTTAATTTGCGCGAGTCGAAAGAAATCAAAACCAACGTGTTTTTGTGATTCTGTATTCTGATTTGAAAAGAAAAAATCTCTGTTGGGTTCGGTTTTGTGTTTGGATTATGTTTTGGGGGGGTATGAGTTGAAAATTCGAAAAAACAACAATGCGATTGCACGCTCACAATATTATTATTATTTTTTCCTTCTTCTCCTTTTCTTCTGTTTTTTTTTAACTATTAAAATACGTTACTTCTGTTTTAATATTATTATTTATTCTTAATTTATAAGAGTCTGTGTAGAAATGAAAATTGTAGCCCGTTTAGCCCTTTGTTAATATATATTATTTTTTTTTAAATTAATAATTTATTTTTTTATATATAGGAAAATGTTTTTATATCACTTTTGTTATTAATTTTTCTTTTTGTTAAATTATTATTTTTTTCTTATATTTTGGATGGAATTTTGTTAAGCCCTTTTTCTTCTTTATTTTCTTTATTCTTTTTGTTTCTTCTTGTTTTTGAGTTCGAAAATTCTTGAAGCTGAACGATCGGAGGTTTTCGCAAATATTTCAAAAAATCTTAGTGGAAAGTTTCGGTTTTTGTTGTTGTTTATTGAGTTGATTAGCCGAATTGTCGTTGATTTTGATACTTAGTTTTTGGTGCCCGATGCGAGAGTTCCGATGCGTTCAACCTGTTCTGTTGAATGAGTTGTGTTCAACATGAGTTTTCGAGTTGTAGCCCTTATTTCAAAAACGAGATTGCGTTTGTTTAAATTTCTTCGTTTTCTTATTTGTTTGTTGTTTAACCAAAGATTAACACAATTATTTTATAAAACGAAATGGGGGGGTCGTGGGGGTTTTTAAATTATTATTTTATTTATATTCTCCAAGATATTTTCAATCCTGGATTCTTACTGATCAGCTCCTCAAACTGATTAGCTCAACTTTTTTTTTCTTTTGCGCGATTAGCTTCCCTGCGTTAAAATTTTGGTGCTTATTATAAAATAGGAACGTATGTAGCCAAGAGTTTCAATTTTTGTTTTTAATTTTTATATTATTAAATAATTTGTTATCACGATTGTTAATTTTGTACTGTGTTTTCGAATGTTTAATTTTTGCCTGAAAAAAGAACAAAAAAACACAAATGTAATAAAAACATTTTAATGTTTTAAGACGGACTAGTTTTTCGGACAATACTTAAATGGGAATTTCTACAAGATGAACAAATTGGACAACGATTTAATGGAAATGCCTACAATGAAAAGGAATTGGGTAATAAAAATGAGGTAATAAAGCGGTGATGATGTATTCTTTCTCTACTTATTCATCATATTATGATACAATCATATTATGGGATTCGTTTTATTACGAATAAATGACTTGAGTGTAATTCTCTAAAGTGTTAAAGTCAAGTATAACATGTAGTAAATAATTACTATATGAACTTGAGGAATCCATTCTCACCTTTATTGAATCAAAACAATTTTGAAGAAATATTAGGAAATTGACAAGTTTTCCATAAAAATTATTCGTAAAATAAAATTACTTTTAAAATATTATTACACAAAATTATTTTGTGATCTCTTTTTGCACTATTTCTTTTATGCGGTTTTAATGACCGTGAAACCGATTAACAGCACTAAATTACTGTATTTGTAAAAAAAAATTGCTTAACTTTTGTAATATTCATGATTTAGAATTACAAAAGTGGACTGCACAAAAATAAGTATTTGATATGAATTTGCAATAAAAAAGTACAGTAATTTATACAGTTAAGTATTTTTCATTAAGTTTATTTTAAAGTCCTCGATCAGTCCTGTTTCAAAAAATCGGAAGTAATTATTCGCACTATTCGAGGTAAATCAAATAAAAAAAATCATGCTTAACTTTCGTGGTTTCTTATCAGAAAACTGGAAATTTTCCTTAAATCATCTCAAATATAAATATTTATTTAGAAAAATATCTAATCAGTTCAATTCACATGATTTAATTATCAATTAAAAGCTAATAATTAAGTACTTAAAATTGTTTGATCAACAACATCAATAACGTTTTACTTTTACTGATTTTTTTATCGCTGTTTTATCGATAAAATTTAGATTAATTACGCGATCGAAACTTTCTATTTTATACATGGACTTATTCAAGCAAAGAAAACTCACACCAACTGTACACATGATAAATGCACTGTTGTTTGCGAATAAAGTAGATTGTTGAGTAATTTATGAATAAACGTGCATTTAATGTGGAATATGCAGGAAAAAAATAGTTGATAATGTGATACTGATCAATGAAATAAATCTTTAGTATTAAAAATATAAAAATTTAATTTGTTGTCAATTTTCTTAATATAACAATTAATTATTTAATTTACTTAGTGAGGAATTTGAGAAACTTCTAGATTTTTAGAAGTATTATGAAATAATTTCATTTTCATAGATATTGATAAAATAATAGGAAATAGAATGTTGATATCATATTTTGAAAATTCAGAGTATATTGGCCTTTTTAGTTATAACTGTTTCAATTAGAGATGTGTTTTTACGTTTTAGTTTTTAGCTAAACTTTGATGGGTACAAAAGCATTATAATTGTTTTTTGAGGAAATACTTGGAACCATCAATAAATAGAATTAATATCGATTTAAATATTATAATTATACTAGGAAATTTTATCATTAAAATATATATTTAGTATGCGTCATTAGTATCTAGTACTAATGACGAAAATACACATTTATTTTAGGGAAACTAATGAGAACGTTTTAACAGCTTTAGTTAAATGTACTTAAAATTGACAATTTTTATACAATAATATTTATATCGGAATTGAGTAGATTTGAACTGATTATAATTCATTAGATTTCTGAGAAACTTAGCAAATGTTAAATTGTTGAAATTATACTAGGAAATTATTTACTAAATTTAACCGGAATTTGAAATGATTAACATGATATAATTAAAATTAGAATTGAAGTAAAGATAATCCTTATATTTTAATATTTAGAATAGGATTTAGAACTTGTTTTGAAAAAGTATTTATTCTAAATTATATAAAGTTGCAATGATTCAAAAATACTTAGATTTTGATGAACAAGTAGGAAATATGAACAACATTTGTAAATGATTTAAAAATATTTAAATACTACTAAATCTAAATATTATATTCATCAATAATGAAAAAGGAAGTTACTTTGATGTACTGAAATTAAAATAAGAAAAGTTGAAGAGCTAAAATTAAAGTTGAATAAAGTAGGTGTAATTCAAAATTAAGAGCAATTATAAAAATAGTTATATTTAAATTTAGCATGAATTAATTGATCATGGTGATAATACAAAAAATGTATTTATTAAATTTTCAATTAATGATTGTTTCAAAATATTAAGTAAATAAATGTTAAATAATGCATAAATATTAAAGAAAATTATTTAAGGATATTTATTTTATAAATATATTCATTTTATTAGGAATTAAAAATGGAGAAATATTATTTAAATTGAATTGTTGAATTGTATAGAAAAAAATTGTAATGATGGTGATGATGAAATTAATTGAAATTGGTATGGGCGTTGGTTGCGTTTTTAAAATTGAGGATTGAGTTAAAATGCGAAGAAATATAAACAGAATTGGTAGAGAATCAATTGGAGGTGGTAGAAGGGAATTTGGTTTCGGTAGTAAATTCTGTCTAATGTATTAAGGGGTAGTCGTAGGAGCTAGGTAAGGCGGGAGAGGATGTCAAAAAGGAAGAGCGAAAGGCCCATTGCGCAATGCGTGGAAGATGGACCTAACAAAATAAAATAACTCGAAGGAAGCTTTGCGCGCCTTCAGCCCGAGGAGCCCTTTCAGTACGCTCCAGAAGCTGGCGAACAAAATTCCCTACAGTAATTACGATCAAGTGCGTCCTTACAGTTAAGTTCAGCAAAGGTTTCGCATACAACTACAACTACGTACAGAAGGAGGACAAAAAAAAACAAAACAAATAAGAGAGTAACAAATAGAAAGGAGATTTTAATAATTGGGGCAAAAGACTTACTTATTTTTCCAAACGTGTAAATGAAAATTTCGTTTTAGATAATTTCGGGGGTTGATTTTTGTGTTTTTGTTCGTCGTCAAAAAACTGTTTCCTTGAACTGTAAAAACTGTTTTGTTTTAAATTTTTTAAATATTATTACTTTTTTGTGGTAACTGTAGGTATAGACAGGTTTAAGGGAGTTTGTGTGTGTTTGAGTATGAGGGTTAATATTAACGCAGTTGGCTATCAACTGAAATTTTCCAGGGCTGAAAGTGTGTGTACCAGATAGTACATAGCGCTGGTATATAGATTGCACATACACAACGACGCCCGCATACACACACGCACACGGAATAGGCAGGGGGGGGGACCGGAAATGCATATATCCGTGTGTGTGGATGTGCGATGGTGTTGGTGTACATAAGGCTAACGTGCAGCGGTTCTGCAAATGGGATGGTGCCAAAAGCTCCGCTGAGCTTTCCAGGAGCCATGCGTCGCTCGCCCCCACACACACACACACATACAACAGCACACGTTCACACACATGCATGCAAACGGCATTGCATTCGGAAACGTCAGTGCATGGGACTATCGCTGATGAATTATTGAAAACAGCGAAATAACGAAAAACAAAGCAAAAAATATCATCCCCTACCCTCTCCCTTACTCTTTCTCTCTCTTACACATATCCATACTCATACGCTTACAAACACAAGCTCGCATATGTACAGTTTTATGTATTCGCTGAAAAATATCGATGGGGGGAAAAATTTTGCGAATTCCGTCTACCCCTCGACCTGCATATGCACCCCATGTATCTGCCATTTTTTTTGCTGTTGCATCGACGTCGAATCGAAGCTATCCCTAACCACCCCCCATCAGAAAATGTCTATGTGCTCTCCTCAAAGTCGAAATTTCCTTTGGCCGCCCCACCATCATCGGCGCCGCCGCCGAAATTTGCAATTTCCAATCGCCGCCGTTGCATAATCACCTAATTATCTTTATTCATGCAATCATTTACATGATTTTCAATTCACGCCGCAATTACCGACCTAATTACCTGTATGTGTGTGTGTGCGCGCGTACCTTTCTGTATGCGCGAGTATTTTTGAAGGGGAAACCGGAAATCGGCGGCCCTGAAAAATGCTTTCGATTGATCGAGAATCGAAAGTGATGTTTTTGTGTATAGTGTAAGGTGATGTAAGTTTGATTTAGTTTGAGGTAGGTCTTATATTTTCAGGTAGTGGTCACTACCAAACTAAGTTTTTCTTTCTAGTTTGGTGATTAATCAAATATTTAAGCAAAACATGTACATAATAGACGATGGTGTGGATTATCAATGTAAATAAATAAAAATGAAGTTAGGATAATAAGTTAAATGAACTGAGATAATACAATTGGTATAACAAGAAATAAATAAATAAGGATGTTTCGCAATGTAAATTACGGTTTATAATATTTTCTGGTATTCAATTGAACGTTAATATAATAATATAAAATTTAAAAAATATATTTCAAGGTAATATTTGATATCAAATTTTGTAACACTACTCATTCAAGTTATAAGATTTAAAAGATAATCGAGAGCACTGTTGTTTTGTGTAAATTAAATTACGTTTAACCTTATTCGAGGTAGGCCAATTCTTAATAACAAATTTAATCTTGATTGTAGTTTGAATAAGTATTTTGTAAAGGTTAATTTCACTTTGTCAAGGCCAATGTTGTTTTTCTCAGAAAATTACTGTTTACCTTATATTGAAATTAGGTTCTTAAAACCAAAATTTATATTGATAATTAATTAAGACAAATACTTCATGTATTTTTATTGAGTTATATTAATAGTTAACTTTATTTTTAGGTATTAATTTGAGGTATATCATACCTCTAGAAGTAGTAAAAATACATTTTGGTACTATATCCGAAAATCTTGATCTAACTTAGTATCTAAGCTATTCTTATCATCTAAACGTAGGTGGTTGGTGGGTCTCCTCTTTTTGGTTCGTCACCTATTTTTCCACGTTGGAATTGACTTTTTGTGATCAAATTTTTTGAATTGTTTAAATTCTTAATACCAAATTTAATCTTGATTTTACTTGAAATGAATATTTGTTATACATTATTTCATATTACTAAAAGTATATACCATACTTCGAGGTAGGCCAAAGATAATATATTCTAAAGTACTAACTTCTGATTCTAGTTGGTCAAGTTAGGAAGAATATATAGATTTATGATACATATATTTTAAAAAGTATAATTAATTATGGTTTACCTTATATTTAGGTAGGTCATATTTGTGAAGGTGAATTATATTCCCAATTAAGACAATAACTAATGATATGTTAAAAAAGCTAAGTTTATGTACTTAATAAATGCAATAATTATTTTAGTTTTTTAAGAAGTTAGTTTTTGTGAAATTTATTTAGTTACTCAAAATCGTTAGTATTTTAGAAAGCATATTTTTTATAGTTTAACTTATTTTAAAGTAGGTCAAAGCTGTGAATTAACTTTAACTGATTAATTTATAAGATACTTTAACAAACTGTAACTTTACCCTGCAATATTAAAGAATTGATTTTATAGTAGGTTATATGTGAAGAAGTAATTATTTACTCTTTTTTTTGTTGTTTCAGTCGATTTCCACTAAATATGTAATATATTTGTGAAAATACTGGGAGGTTAGTTCTAGGGAAACATTGGCTAGAATTATAATTTAAAATAAAATAGAATTTACTCCGATCATTGAAGTAAGTAACATATGAAAACAAATTTCGAACTCATCTTTCATGATTTTTTGTTGGAAATTGAGGCAAGGGGAGATGCCAAGATTATAATAGTAACATAAAGTTTGGAAACCACTGTTGTAAAGTGTGTTATACTTGATATTAATCAAAATCAAAGTTTGTAAAGATATATTTAACATTAGCTAAAGAGTTTTTATAAAATGATAGGTACACATTTTTATTACATATTAAGTCATATGTCTAAAGTCGATTAACTAAATTAGATAAAAATGAATTAAAGTTCTTTTTTACATTTCCTATACCATAGTGTAAAATAATTGGTTCATAATTTTACAAAGTAGATGTGTTAATCAAGTATATTAAATACTAAATTATTTTAACTTTTTTCATTATTAGAAATAAAAATAACTTGTTTTACAAATATATATAATAATTAAATAAATATATTATAAGTAAAAAAGGTAAGTTATATAATATTTACTCAAACCAATTTTACTTTAAAATATTTTTCTTTCAGCATTTTTAAATTACACGTGAATGTAGTGTAATATAAAATTATTAAAAACTGTATGAAGAGGCGTGTGAAATAATGGACGTGGATAGTAATTTGCGATAAATCCAATTAAAATGTTAATTTATGTTTTGTTTCTAGTTGCTGTATACTTTAATGAGCAATTACAAATAATCGTAAAATTAGTTGTATTAATGATTGATTGATACTTGGATAAAAGTATTTTGCTTTTTTTTTTTCAGGAAATTAGTTTAACCAAAATATATTTTATTACGCCATATTATTAACGAAAATATAAATTCTTCGTCCAAAGAAAATAAATCTTTCTTTTATTACAAAGTCTCCAAAAAACTTTAATAATTACATAATGAATGTCTATTTAATTTAATAAATGATTGTTACATATAACAAGTATTAATCTGAAGAGTGAAATAATGAAGTTATTCTATAAAATAATTCATGTTTATGATACAAATATGTCAAGAGTAAGACCTCGTTTAGTGCTTATATGCGATCCTGGTAATCAAGCGCTAAACGTTAAACAAAGTCAAATATAGGGAATATATGGAAGAAGCGCTAAACGAGGTCTTACTGTAATCATATGCCTGTGTTAGTATAAATAAATAATTATATATATAAAATGGTTTTTAATTTATCTCCCAAGATTTAAAATGAATTTACTTTATAAAATGGTTTATAATTATGATTCAAATATTAATAAATTAATATTTATATCATGTTTCATTCTTGTTATTAAAGTTACCTACATACGTTATAAATAACGTAATATTCAATAAATATCTCTTTGTAAATGAAATCAAAGCTGGTTTGTAATTGTTTATTACAATAATATTTAAATATATTTAATACTAGCTATTGCATGAGTAAATGCGAATAAGATAAAATTCAGTGGACTCGATGTTATGCAACCTACGCGACTTAAATTCGACAATCATAACGACTTAGAGCAGGAATCACGGTCGAATTGGAACGGTAACTATTCGTATGAAATTTGTATCCATTTGCGCAGCAAATGCGTTCATTTCGGCGTATTCGAATTGGTGTTCCATGTGATAAAATGGAAACACTTCCTCTCCAACGGTCTAAAGAGATTGGCCTATGCAGCGAACCAAAAAATTGGCCACCCATGATATGCAACCCAATCCTCGTCCAGTATAAGTAATTGATGCGCACCGAAACGTGACGGGAATCCAAGTCTTTTCTTACACAATCGCACGCATTCGCGGAATAAATTACAAAGATTCCATGTTTTTATTTTATTTATTTATTTTTTAATGAAGTCTTATTTGCTAGAACGTTTTTCTCTCACAGAAGAGCAATTTAAATACATATTAAAATAATTACATTGTTAACCGATAATGGCGGCTGAAACGGATGAAAACACAAGGAAACGGAATACTAAATTATCATGCAGCAACGGACATCTCTGTTTACTTTTCATTTAACAAACTGTTATTATAACAATTATAATTAATATGTACATTTTCTGAAATTTTGGTATTAACAACTAGTTTACTGCTAAATCTACATTGTTTATGAAGACAATTATATAATATTAGATATATTTAATTGTTATTTTAAAGAATTTTATAATTTCTAGTGGATGCGCCAGGTAATCACTTATAATAAAATTATGTTCTAACCTTTACTAATAATTTTATATTATTATTATAATACAAAATAAACAATAATAACAATATTTCTTGCATAAACTAAAAAAATATATCAAGTAAATCACCATAGGTTGTTTTTACCTAAAAGTAAAATAAAACCTCAAATGATAATAATTTAATAAAAATCCTATTAGTTACATCATAAAATATAAAAATCATATTAAGTCGTGTTAAATAAATTTGTTATGAAGGAATTTATACATGCACTTATTACAAATAGTAACGAAGAAAAAAGACCTGACGAAGCCACATTTTCATAAGTAACAAAAAAAAATGGTATCCAGTTTAAGAAAGTTGCATTTATATTTAAAATGTTTGAAACAAGAAATATTAATGTTTTTCTCTTCTAGAACAATTTTGAATTTATTTATATTTCAAGTTATTGAATCAAAAGCAATTTAATCAAGAGGGTTGTGGCACATTGTAAATAAAATTTATTTATTTTCTTTAATATTTATTGAAACAGTTAACATAAATAAATAAACAAATAAATATAATATATTTATTTATATAATCAGAACAAACTAAAAATAATAATTTACTGTCACAAAAACTATTGATTATAGGACGATTATAGGAATTGCTACATTTAATTTATTTAATTTTTAATATAATATAATTATAATTGTTATTAGGAAATCATTAAAGAAAATTAGATATTTCAAATTTTATATTTGTTACCATCAATTTATGAATTAGTAATTGTTCTGGATGTAAAAACAAATTAATATTGTTAATTAAATATCAATATGTTTTACAGAATTATTAAAGTAGCATGTTTTGTAAGAAATTACTATTTATAGCAGATTTGATATGTTTTTACATCCGATTCACATTGTAACTAATATTGAAGTTGTTGTTTACAAGTAATGATAATGAATGCAATACAAATATCACTACTTTTTATTTATAAAGTAGGTTGAAGTTTCTATAAATGGAAAAGCAGAAGAGTACTGTTGCATAAAATGTCAGTATGTTTTTGACAGCTATTATTATGTTACGCAGCAAATTACCATTCATGGTGGATTTGATATGTTTTATATTCTATAAATGTATAAAACAGAACGAAGTTGTTGCATAAAATGTCAAAATATATTAGACAGTTGTTAAGTGAAATTGTGAGTTCGTGTTATTGCATGGATGTGTTGCACTTGGACTCGATCACAGCCATTTGATTATCGGTGACCTATTTCTGTCTGCAATTTAGTTTTATTTTTGCAGTTTTCTGTTCCTTTCGGCCGTTGTTGTTGTTGACTGTAAATTGTCCTGAAAGTAGTTTCATGTAATGTGCATGGAAGTGTGTCCTGAACAGATGGTATTTGGCGTATGATATATTGGTATAGGTAAGTGGCGGCGTTATACACACATACACACACACGTAGAGAGCAACTTTTGCCACATCGGCCGTCAACGTTGGAGAGTTCAAAGGGATCGAAATGCATCCGAGAGGGATGCAAATGCGTTCGACCCGTCCGCACGGTGCGTGTATGCAACAAGGACAGCAACATTGCAAGCGCCGACCTACCCCTATATGTGTATGTGTTCAGGAGGGTTGGCGGATTGTGGGGGGTGATACAAGGGCGAGCGGGATGTGGGAGCGGGGCTACAGTGGAGAGCGAGCTCGTTGTTGGGGGGAGAAATAGGGAAATACGCGCACCCCGACTGCACCAAGAGGGGGGAATGTGTGCATACACACTTCGAAATAAATAGAAACGCATCACACCAGCACATGTACTATACAGGGTGATCATCTTTTTGTAAAGGACGGTCGACAAAACACGAATCCAAAAATCGGATCATTGACATTAATCATGATTTGTCATCGCGTTTGACGTTGTCAAACTTCAGACATTAAGTAACAATGAATCACGATACAAGAGGACTCACTTTATTTAAATGATTTCATTTTGCTCAGAACCATATCAGAATATATTTGAATAATTTCATAATTAAAAATATTTATAATATATACTCACATCTAACTGAATATAATTTACAGTTAAAAAAATGTTATTCGACTTCAATTATAAGCAATTATATTTAGAGTATTATCCTTAATCATGAATCCACACTATACCAAACATAGACGCCACGTACTGTAGATGCGCTTATACCTCATGAAAATAGTTCTTCTAGTGGTTATAATTTGCAGTAATGGCAAATCTGCTTTTAACTTTCACTATTACCATACTTCATTCATAATCAAAAAATATACAATAAAACATTATATCTCGTAGTAATTAGTATTTGGTATGAGTGGCCAAAAATTATATTGCATCATAAGGAAAAATATTCTCCTAGATGTAATTAATTAAATTTAAGTTTGACTGTTATAGTATTACATAATAATCAATGATAAACACGTAACAAACATAAACTTCTGATGACAGGTCTAATATGTATATTACATAAGAATTGTAATAACAATTAATTTAATTAAACGAAAAATTCAATTATATAACATAACCGGTGTCGTAAAAGGGCGCAGACAAAAGCGCGCAGTAACAAGAGTGCGTCAAATGCACGAGACTTTATATGTATTTTTAAAATACAAACCCAACCTTTTGACCACACGGACCACTTAACTCAAAATATTGAATCTTTCAGACCACTAAACTCAAAATTTTTAATCCCGCGGACTTAAAAAAATAAGATTCTAAATATGAAATAGTATTTACATTGGGCTTTTTATAAAAATGCAACTTACTAATTCGAAAATTGCAAAAAAAATAATGAATTCATAATATAATAAAAACATAAATAACCTTTATCTTTATTAGTTGAGTAAAATTCTTACAGGCATAGCAAGATATATTAAACACCGATTTGGACTTTAGCTTCTTGTAGTAATAATTTAATGTGGTATTTCTACTGCGCGATTATGTTTCTTTGTATTTTAATCTGCGCTTTTGTCGGTTCACCAAAATAACCGATATTGTATAACCTGATTATTTATTCATAAATATCGGAATGGTGGTAATAATATTACATTAAAAAATTATTAAATTGTTGAAGTTGATACTAATTTTCTTAAATTTTTAATTATTGTTTCTTTAAATGAGTCTACGTACATCGTCACGTACTTAATGTTCTATCAAGTGTGCGCTGTATAATAATATGATTGTACGTGATTATATGATCATTTGAAGCACAATTCGTGCTTCTATGTATGCCATTGGGATGTATGCTATTAACATATTTAACATTCTTAAGATTTTCTTATGTAATTTGTGTGGTGAATGACTTATTACATTCTTAAATCAATCCTTGCGCTTTGTCACGTTCTAAATATCCATTCTCGTTATACCATGCTACATGCATTCTTATCATTTTAATAAATGTAAACGATTGGGTTTTAGAAGCACAATTAATGTTACTTTTTAAATTTAAACATTAATTTGAAATATATTATCAAAATATTATATATAGACTTTGTTAATAGATTCAAATTATTTAATAATATTATAATATAATATGTAAAAATTAAACATTTATACAATATCAATAAGCAAACCAAAAAAATCAGCTGCTACAAAAAGTTTATTATAAATATAAATATTTGGAGTTTTATTCATTATTATAAATTGATTGCAACAATTACTATTATTTATTTCAAACATTTTTTTGAATAATTTTATATAATATCAAATTATATAATATAATATATATTACAAACTATTATAATTTTAAATCATGGTTATAATCAAAGTATTGTAAGTTTAAAATAGTTGAGATGTAATATTAAATAATATAATAAACTAATCTATTTCTTCGTAACTAAAATAGCTAGATTTAATTAAACTATTTACATTTAATTCTAGACAGACTTAATTAAATACTTCATTTGATACATAATTTATCTGATTGAAATACAGCCAAGTTATAAAATCACTCATGTTAGGATAATTGAAGTTGTTTGATCGCAACAGTGGTTGTGAAAGGTGGCAATAATGTACAACATGAAGTTGTCGAGGAAGGTAAGCTGGGAGGAGTTAAGCAAGGAAAAGATCATTAGTAGTTAAGCGGTAGTTTAAGTAACATTAGTATTAGAAGAGCATTAGTTGAGTATAGTTGTAAGCATTGTGTAAGATGTATTTAATAAACGCCATCTTTGAAACCCCAACGATTTCTTCCATTCACCCGCGCAACTTGGCCTTTCGTTTTAACCAGAAGCAAATAGTGGATTTCGAATTTAGAAAAACCTAAATATAGTTTAAATGTTGATTTATAATAGATTTATAATAAAATATCATCAAAATTCAAATTACAAAAGATTCTCAAATTTTCGTATTAAAAATGACGAATTAAAATTTAAACGAAGTATACATCAATGCTATAATATAATATAAATCCAATAGATACCAATTAAAACTAACTAAATCTAAGTGACAACATTTTAAACTCATAAATCTATTGAAAATGGAAATATACAAGCTAATATATTAAAGTCAAAACTAAAAATTGATTGCTTAAATATTTGAAACCGTACTAATTAAGGATTTTAAAACTTTATCAAAATAAATAGCGAAAAAACAGTCGTGTTTATATCGACTGTATTTATGTTTATACAATATTTTTATGTGCTCTTTTTTTTCAAATTTATTTGTATTTTGTTGCTAAATTAACTTTTAGTATGTTTTGCAACTTTCAAACCGTAGTATAATAAATCCGGACTGATCAAAGCCATATTATTTTAAAAAATACATTTAACTAGATTTATTAGAAAAATATGAATTTATTTGTTATTAGCATTTTTTATAAATATGTGATATTATAATAATAATAATTCTAAAGTTACCATGAAAATACTGAGTTTGCGTGCATTTATTATAAATAATCGAATCACACTGTATAATAATATTATATGTGCAGCAACGAAGCCCCGGGATTTCGTAAAAATATTTATTGCGTTCCATGCACGGACCACAAAATCAATACCATTTGAAAACATTTCCATGCAGCGCAATTGTTTCAGTTTAATTTAAATAAATAAATCTTTCGCTTTCGCTTTGTTTTTCCTTATATCGTGTACAAAAAGTGCAATGTTCGCTTATAAATGCGGAATTCATAAAATGTTAGCTTAGCAAGTTAAACAAATACAATATTTACATTTTCATTAAATCTATGACTTTCTCGTATATATGCATGGGATGTTGTGGACTGGTGCGTCACGCACGCATCGCTGCAGTTCATTTAGAATTACGTAACTTTTCCTAGACGAATAGTCTCCTTTTTAATCTACTTATAGATAACTTAGGAAAAGTTATTAATTATTTTTTTAATCGTTAAATATTCGAAAAATTAACAATAAAAGTATAAGCGAATTGAAATTATATATTTAAATATATTACATTTGGTGTATGCGCCGGGTATTTATGTTTTTAATATTAGGTTCACTTTAAATTAAAATAATTATATTGTAGATCAAACATAAATAAATTTGAAAGAATATTTTCTATAACTGGAATACTTTTCACAGATGGATGGTCTCAGTTAAATTTTATTTCATGAATGTTATTGTAAAAAGTTTTTTTTATATGTTAACAAATATAATAAATAATAAATTTACAATTCGATATCATACAAAAAAATTAAGTAAATGTAAAAAGCCAACGTCTTATTTTAATTAGAAGTATGGATCTCTTATAAATTGTATGTAAGTTTTATGCGATACATATTTATATGGAATATAGTGGAAATTTTGTTGTAGATACAGGTATATACTGCTTCATTCAATGTATAGCATTCTCAAAGTCGTGATGGTAATTGATCGGACAATGGCATTTATGGCCGTAGGCTATTGTACCTAGTGGAAGTTTTGGCATTGTGTGCAAGGTTGCCAAATACATGTTTATATTATACAGTTTCATAAATATAAACAGTTTCTACCTGGAAGTAAGAATATTATTTAACTAATTTGATTTGAATTAATGACAAGACTAAATCTTTTTATTATGATAATAATTGAGGAAAATCTGCGGTCAATAAGTATTTTGTTATAGAACACAAATTATTTTTAGTATTTGTAATATTTTTTAAAGTGTTCTTTAAAAATTATTTTCTTTTTATAAATGTAACTAATTTCTGCAAATAGATTAATTTAATAAATTATTGTTTAAAGTAATATAAGTTTATATGAAAACAAAAAAATCAGTTTTCGTTATTTATATAATTCAAGCATCAAGATACATTTTGTATGTTAATATTTCTAGCTATAACGTTGGCACTTGCAAATTTTTTATGATTTTCTTTATTTCAAATTAAGGACTAAGCAATAGTTAAAAAAAATGATGATGGGGTGGAATATTGGTCTTCAGAGGGTCACTATAAGAAATTTGTGGGTTCAAGACATCAGTTACTTTCACGATTTGAGGGCCATAAATAATTTTTTATTAGCCCCCCTATAGAAACAGCCCCTTCATTGCGGGGTACTAGTTACGCCACTGCCTTTATCCAATCCAAATACAAGAATATCTTTAACTGTATCTTTTATCTTTAGCTGTTTAAAAATACTAAGTACAATATTATTTTCCTGTAAAGAATTAATATCGCATATCTTTAAATCCAATCCAATGAGGTAGCTTAATCTGCACTTGATAAACTTAACATATTCGAATGGTAAGAATAGTGAGTATGTACTGCTATTATAAGTATAGCGGTTTAAAAATACAAAATTAATAAATATCTCCAATCTCCATGTCAATGATTGAATTGTAATAAACTAATATAACAAATCCTTAATAACATTATTACAGATATGGTAAGGATTAATTTCCAATTGGTTCACCTTTTAATGTCAAGTATGAATTTAAATATAAATCTGATAACATATTATATATTTATCATAAATCATACCGAAAACACGAAAAAACGTTAACGAATTTCTTCAACAATGATAAAAACCCATCAACTGATATAACAAAACATATCTTTAATCCAACAAACACAATACAACATATACATAGAATTGAAATCGCTCAGCATATTTCCAGACTGAATAATCCCAATAGCAATCAGAGTTTTGAAATATTGTTCGTTTCCCCCTCAATGAAAAAAATAAAATAAAAACAAAATCCAATAGAGTTTTTTTGCCCTGCAGACTGCATTTTTTTGCGTTCTCGATACATTTCGAGTTTGCGTTTGCAAGCGTATATGCGTATGTGTGTGTGTGTGTGTATTCAGTTTTTTTTCCCTATGCAACTGCGTGCATTGCTGTGTGCGAACATATATATTTTTTTTTGCATCATCCACCCTGCAATGCATATCGAAATTGAAATAGCGGGAATATTTTTTAGGGGGATTTACCGATATGCACGGAGCGCCGGGGAATCCGCACATGCAGTTCAGGGGGATGGATCACTCCACCCTCCGGACTCCCCCCAAATATATATATATATATATAAATTTTATATATATATGTTTATATATATATATATTTGGGCGCACACATACGCACACAGAGTGCGCACAAACTGACATGCATGCGTTTTATCTCTTTCCATTGTAACTTCCGTCCCGCTCGGACGAGCTAAATTGCAATTTGGACACTGCTGCGTGACTGCATTTGCGAATGGTATTGATTTTGATATAACACCGGAGGAATTTAGTATTGTGCACTGTTCGATTGATTTTTCTCGAACGCAAAAAGTGTATGCAAATTCACACACACACACACGCCAAACACGGGCGCGCGAATATTATATATACATACCTATTCTAGTACACACATATATATATAAATAGAAAGAGAGGGTGCTATTACCGGAATTGGTAGATAGAGAGAGTTCAAATAATATGCAGAAACAGAAACATTTATTATATAGGTGGAGGGATGCGCGGAGGTGGTCGAGGCTATGCATCTGCATCAGACCTTCTCTCTTTCTATATATAAATGTATTGGAGAGGGGGTTGCGCATATATATATTTTATATAAATAAACTCGTTTCGATAAATTTAATTACGTTTCGAACGGGTAATAATTTAATTAATGGGGCGTCGAATTTTTGCGACTCGCCCCTTCCGCCGCCGAAATCGGCCAGCACCCGTCCGCCTGTCAATATATTTCGAGTTTTTAGTATTTATCATCTGCATTTGCTTAGCTTTTGCACACCCTTTTTTTGCATACCCAAAAATTGAGCGCGCATCCCTGTTTACTTTAAATTACAGCAGATGCAACAACGCGTAATCCGCGATTTATAAATTTATGAAATTAATATATTTTGTCGAAAAGCAATCGCGCCCGCATAATCAATTTGCAAAGATTTATCGGGATTATCCCATCGCTTCGGAGCTGCTAATTGGTGTTTGCCCATACACTTCCACCAGCACTTTTCAAATTGACGCTCTCTCGATATATTTTTTTTTTCGTTGCATGATGTTCGCATGTGTCGAAAGGTCGTAAATATGCGCCAATTAAATTGATTCAATATTTATTTTGCGCTTCCGATTTTTTAATATACATATGGGTAAATTTATTTCGATGCCCTTATTTATTATTAGTGAATTTCGTTATGTCCGTATTTGTTTTTTCTCTTAAATTATGGACATTTTGGTGTCATCCCATGTTTTTTTTTAAATACATAATTCAATTGAACATATTTATTTAATTTTAATAATGTATGAAATAAATAGCGTTGTTGTGTAAATTAATTAATTTTACGTATTTATTAATTGCAATTATGAGTAAAAAACGTTCTAAATTTATTTGATTTTTTTTATTTCACGATATTTTGGATGCTTAATTCAATTAAAAACTTAAATACAAATTTGTTTAATTTTTATAATCTTCAAAATATTAAATAAATTTACTTATTTTTAACTTTTATTAAAGTTTTTCTCTTTTTATTTCAATATTCTACAAAATAAATAATGTGATCAACACGAAGTTTCAAAATTGAAACTTGTTCAGATTTTTTATTCTTTATTTAATTTTCAAGTAATCTGATTTGAAATTGCTTCAATTAAAAAAATAATAGTAATTTATTTTTACAATATTTGTGACTTAACTTTATTAGAAAATTTTGTTTTCGACATATTTTTTTATGTAAACCCTTATAAAAATTCAAATATAGTAATTTAAATAAAAACATATTTAATGTTAGTGCATTTTTTGTGACTTGCAATAAATGATATTATTTTTACTTTAAATTTTTTCAATAAAAAAATTAAGAATAAATCAATTCTGATAATCAAGTAACAGAGTGTGTGCATTCTTAGATGATCTCAGGCATATTCAATATTGTAATAATAATTTAAACAATACAATTCAATTTACTTATTGTTCTTTTATGATAGATTGTAAATAAATAATAGATAATCAGATCATTTTAAAAACAATCAATGTAAAAATAATATAATTCAATATAATTTTAATTATAAATTACTTAAAATTACTCTAAATTTTAAAATTTTTATATTTTGACAATGATATTTTCAAATTGTATTCTTTTGTTTTTATTATTTAGTACGCAATAATGATTGGTAATATGTTCAATGTTGTACATGTAAGGCCGTAAACAAAAAATACGTGGATTACGTAGTTTTATATTGGGAATTAGGGGGAGCGAACGTTCAGTTCGTCAACCCCTATCCTCGGGCGAATTCATCCAATAAATGCATTGCAGATCTAGCCGAGGGTCCGTAATCACTAAATTTTTCATTTTAAGTAACAGCCGGTTCTAATGAAGCTCTACTCATTATTTAAGCCCAAACACACATCGTATGTAAAACATTAATTACTTACTTGATGCATGTTAATAACAATAAATAAATAGAAGATCATTTAAATTCATTATATTAATTACACTCTCAAGATAAAGATTTATTAAGTTTTGCTTAATTTATTTATAGTTGTAAGTTGTTGAAATAATAATTTATTGAAAATTACAATTATTGGGTGAAGTAAAAAGTTCTGATCGTTTTGTCCCATACATTGAGTTTCTTCTGCAAATGGTGCAAAACGGTTTTCTGGATTATCTTCAGTTCCTGGGCAATGGAATAAGTGCTCGCATGCCGGTCCGACTCGACGATTTCTATGATTTTGTCAACATTTTCGACGATTGGACTACCAGAGCGTGTCTCATCTTCGACGTTCACATTACCAGAACAGAAGCATTGGAACCAACGCTTAGTTGTTGCATTCGATACTGTATTGGGTCCAATAACAACACAATATTTTTTGGCCACCTGCTCCGCTTTTCCCTTTGGTTGTAGTGGTACTGAAGAATGTATCAAATTATTTTTTTTACCTCTATTTTGGAACGCTCTAACACACAACTGGATTTACTAAACACAAAACTATCAAAGAACTTTTTTTAAAGCGTTATGTCTCGCAGTATAGAATGATAAGATGCAACGTATACATCGTGAGATATGGCTTACTAAATCCATCTAACGAAAAACGCTCAAAACTTTTTACTTCACCCAATATTTTGTTTACAGTATTTTATTTGGATCATAAATTATGTTTCAAATGTCTTCTATTCGAATACATTTTTATTTGATCAAAATTAAGGCCAATAAGTAAATATAAGTGAGTAATATTTTTATGAGATTTGGTCGAAGTTTGTAAACTTCACCGGCGCGTCCACCACAATTACGATTTATTTTATAGAATAAAATTAGTATAACATTGGTATAATTCTAAACCATTTAATCATTTATTAGTATTAATAAAAATAAAAAATAAATAAATAATATGTATTATTTATATTAAAATTTAAGTATACAAAAATATTACGTTTTGTCTCAAATTCTTATTAATCATCTGCACTTTTTATATTTTATAGAATCATCATAAAAGCTACGAATACAGATATTCGAAACAATATGTTTACAAATATTTTATTATTGTAATGATAATAGAGAAAACTCATGTGCATACAGAATAATTGCAAAAAGTTTAATTTTAAATATGTTATGCTAATGCTCATGTTTTGTTCAATTCGTATAAAAGCTTCACGTCCTGTCTACTCTGCAAATACAAAATATTTTCGACGCAAATAGCAATCCCGATATATTCCGGCCATTGAATTGAAAATTACAATTTTATTTTGCTGCGCAAACATTTGAATAATTTGCATTGCAAATGTACTCGTTTTTCTCATCCTGCCGAAAAGGATTAAATAAATACATATAAATATAAAAAAAAATGTACGTGTAAGCACAATTAAAATATAATTATAGATGGGATAATGAACAATAATTATTGATTATTTTTAATTTGTTCTACGCTTGTTGGTCACAATGATTTTCAATGGAAATTATATTTTTTATATTTACTTTGCTTGAAGATTTTGTAATTATATTTACACTATAATTATTTAATAAAAGTAATAACGTGCAGAAAGATCTATTGTTAATAGCCCTTTGTATCAGTTGCTTTTTTTTTGAAATTATATACAGTGGAATCTCGCTTAACGAGCACCGTGCATAACGAGCAAAATGAATTGTAAGAAAAATGACTTGCATAACGAGTGACGATGAGAAGAGAAGTCCCTGATTGAGCGCCTGTTACATCATTTTTAAAACTTGTGTACACATATTATGTGTATTTTTGAATATATTGCACTAAAATGTACTAAATGTCACTATACGGTTATAATGTACTCGATTAGTGCAGTTTCAAATAGAACCAATTACCCGACTAGTTAATTATTTAATAATACAGAAGAACCTCGCTAATTTCCGGATTTTTACTCGTAAAGTGAAACAATTTTCCCCATATAATCTAATGTAATATACGATAATGATGGAACGCATTGCGAGTCATTTTTCTTAGAATTTATTTACTCGTTATATGAGGTACTCGTTAAGCGAGGTTCCACTGTACTTATACATACTTTGATTTATATTATGTATACACTATTCTAATACATTTATTAATATGTTCTTTTTATATAATTATTGTACATATATGTGAACTTTAATTATTTTTAACTTTATTTTATAAAAATATTGTCAGTCAAAGCTATCTCTGTAGTTCCTAAATAAAGTTTCAATAATTTCTTAGATAATCTCAATTATAATGGATATTGGTACATTGTCGTGGCCGACCAATTTATTATTATCTATTGTATAATTAATATGTATATTTGCTAGGTCTACCACTTTCCTCTTAATTATTACAAAGCATATTTAACGTATATACCAAATATACAAACGTGTACTTGTTCGTGATTATTTTGAATAACTTGTGGAATATTCCGAAAGATGGTTACACATTTTTGTATTATATAATTTAGTCTTTTAGATAGGAGGCCTAACTGAGAAGTTAATCTAAGTTAGAGGGCCGAAAGTAGAATATAGACTTACTTGGAATGTCGAAGGAAGAGCAATACTAACTTAAAGAATGTAACTCTTAGTTAATACTCCATGAAATCAACTATTATATAGTTGACTTTTCTGATAAATACTAATTAAGATTATTGCATTTAATATTCATAAACCCCTCTAAGACTACTCCACAACGACATAACTACGAGATAATTCACAGTGTCCAGATATTTTTTTAATCCCGGGACACGACAATATAGTATTGTATATATAGTTTTATATTTTATTTACTTCCTTTGATTTATTTCTAGTCTAATAATAGATATTGTTAATTGCAACTTTCTATTTAATTATCACTAAATATATATTTTTTTTATTTTTTTATTAGATCGAAGTAGATGATGTAATTATAGTTTAGAAAGAAAAACTTTATTTTTCTGTTTTCATATTGTTTGTCCTTAGGATAAAAAGAATATGCAGGTAATACATATTTGGATCAAAATAATTTTCCTTGAGTCAGTTGGAGACAGCTTAGTTTGTTCTTTCAGTTTTAGTAAATCTATTAGATACAAGTAGAATATTTTTACTACTTTTATATAACTAAATAGATAACGAGTAGAAGAAAACTAAAATAAACATGAGAATTGAAAAATAAATATAAACTATTATTTAATTAAATTGGTTTATTTCAAAAAAATACAAACTTGGAAAATCGTATTAAAGTTACAAATTTTTACTAAAACTCAAAGAAATATAATTTAAGCTGCATTCAATTGAATTAATTTTTAATAATTTGTTGAAATAATTAAATTACGGAAATATCAAATAGAGTAGAATTTACTTAGTACATGTTTCACAAATTGTAAAATTAAGTGTATAAATAAATGATTGATGTTGAAACATATTACAATATTTACAATATTTAATTTCAATATGATAATAACATTTATTAAGCAAACCAAATAATTATATATAATCAAAATATTTTTGTTGAAACTTTCATATTTCATATTTTTTATAAGGAAATACAAATATATATTCATTTATAAATGTATTGAGACTTAGTCTATTTTACGCACAAATTGTAGCATTAACAATTATTAAAGGTAATCCTAGATATACTTAAATTTATGATGGTATAATCTTAGTTGTATGTAAATTCATATAAATCAAAGCAAGAAATAAAGTTTAGAAATTTTTGGTATAACTTATAATTATCAGTAGGAAAACAGTAAAATGCTATACAAGATTTGAACAGAATGAGTATAAACATCTAAGAATTCTAATTGTAAATTTTGGTTAATATATAAAATAATATATTTGAACATTCAGTCAATTTTGGAAAAAAATCGGTTTCCGAACAACAGTTACGAAAGAATTATATTCAACAACCGAAGTTTCACTGCAATCAAATTTATTATAACAGTTAAAAACGAATATGTACTTTATGGTAAAAAGACATTTGGTCGATAGCCGTTAGGTGGAAAAGATCAACAAATAGTTTACTTTAAATTAGATGTATTTTAATAAAAGAAATCAAAAACAAATTTAATATGAAATGAGGTCTTTCTGCTGGATGTCCAAATTATTTAAATATTTTAACAAAAATATTCCTGAAATATGTTTCAAACTAAATGAATATTTTTTGTTTTGAATACTTTGTTAACATAAAAGTCGCAGAAGATAAAGCTAGTTGATGTATATTTTATGGCTTCGTTTAAATTATAAATATAATATTTAATAATAATTAAAGAACAGATACAAAACAGTGAATATACTTGAAATTAGAGTATACAAATTTTGAATTTTTAGTAAAAAAAAAATGCTATATTGGGAAATGTTTTAAATAATATAAATGTAACAATAATAATCGATGCATGGATGCATTTCTATGTTTGTGACCATGTTTGTGAGCGAATGGAATTGGAATTGCGAGAGTTCATATGAGTGTGCTTATGTGTGTGGGTATGTGTATGTGCGAGAGTGTGTGTATAATATATATTATAAATTACACAAAATCAAATTTGCCCGAACCGGTTGCCATAGCAACCGCACAGGCTTTCAATCAAAATTTTTATTTTTGGTCCCCGCTCACACCAATGCAGTGTCCATCCCTCTCCAACATGGGGGGCGCGTTGTGCGCGCTCTCTTGCACATTCGATAAAACATTGTGTTTATATTGAGTTTGAGTTTTGTTTCAAATGAATAATAGTTTTGTCGCATGTACGTATACGTACGCACATACAGAAATTCATTTATTTCTCGTTTACATGTATATCCGTACTTTATGTACTCTCGCACATAAAATTGTATGCGAGTACATAGGGAGCAGATACATGGACAAAAAAACAAAAAAATAAACAAAACAGGCAAAGCAAAAATCTACGGTGCAGCTGCATTTATCATGTGTGACAGACAAAGACAAAATGATTTTTCGGGGTGGAAAACAATTGGAAATATTAAAATTCATGCATGCATGTGCGGGGATGAGTGCGTGGTCGAATATGAAAAAGGGATGGACTGCAAAAAATAAAAGTACATAACAAAAAAAAACTAAACTAAAAACGAACACAATTTTCAGAAAAAAATAAATAAAAGCAACAATAAAATGGAAATAAATGGAAAATATTTCGAACATCGGAATAACTGGCCGCTATTGATCCGGTCATTCGGAAAAGCAGAAAATTTAAAAATTATTATTTGATAAAATGGATTCGGTTCAATATAGGCCCAAATTGCGCAAGGTACGCATTTATGAGCAAGTATAGAAAGATCTCATTATTATGCATTGATAATAATAATATGCCTTCATATACATGTTATGTTTAATTAATATAGCAGATTTTTGCAATAACTTATTTAAAAGTATATTGTAAACGTAAATTGACAACATCTCTAATTTATATTTTAATTCATTATAAATTCCTATACAGCGTTACAATCTAATTACTTTAAATACGTTATAAAAATTCTAAAATACTTTTATTGCATATTCAAAATAACATAGATAGCTCAGCATTTCAATTAGTTTTAATAAAGTGGAAACTAGCTTAAAGAGCGCCTCGCATAACGAGCAATTTTAAGAAAAATGACAAGCTTAACGTGCAATGTTTCGCATAACGGATGAAAAGAGATGTCCCGAATTGGGCGTACACATATTATGTGTATTTTTGAATATGTTTCACTATATGACTATTTCACTTTACGAATAAAAAACCGGAAATTTTGGAATAGATTAAACTCGTTAAGCGGGGTTCCACTGTATCAAATTAATTCTTAAAATTACAATGTTTTATCTACTCTGAATTTGTGTATATTTTACATAATATTTGCAAGTTATTTGCTTTTTTTTTCATTTCGCGCATCAGATGTTATTGCTTTAATATGTGATAAATTGCATATATAATATTAATTATGAATAATTGAAAATATGTTTACGTTTGCCCGGCGCATCCGCCGTTTATTTATTTAGCAATTATCGAATAAATATTAGGTGGAATTATAAATACGTCTGTTTCTTTCAAAATAATAATCAATAATGTTTATTTATCGAATGGATGTATTTTATTACATATATTACCCCAGGCAAATTAAAAATGATATGTCAATATCTTAATTCTTTGTTCCTTGAATAAAGTGAAAATTTAAAATAATAAAAATGTTCATTGGATTTCATTAGAACACATTCAAATTATTTTTTTGTTAAGTTTCAGCTATGTGCTATATTTTGATAAAGTCAAGCAATTTTAAACTTAACAAACTTTTTCTTTATTATATTTAATATTAATAACAACAACATTTATTGAAACTTACATAAATAATTACAGGCACAATGTATTAATTATTGAAAAAAATACATGTTTTATCTAATAATTATAATATGAACATTAAAGAAATTAAAGCAGATACTACCTTTACTTTATTATTTATAACAATTATGATAATTAAGTAATGAAAGAATTTGAAATTGCAGAAATCAATTATGGTAAAAATATATCAAGTTCAACCTAATAATTTATTTGCATAAGTTGTAAGTTTAACAAAGGTAAATGTTAAATACCAAAGAGAAACCTAAAAATAATCAACCAATGACAAGCCTAAAAATCATCATAAATAAGATATACAAGAGATTACCCAACTTGAGTTAATTCTAAGAAGAAAATGTAGTTAGATATAATAGCAGATGTGCTATGAAATTTTACTAGAGATGGGAATACATGAGGCCAAAGAGAGCCTCAATCCGGTTTTTATATTTTATAAAAAGCACGTAGATACACATTTTTTTTAATTTAATGTATTTTCTTATTTTCACATGATACATATAATAACATAAGAACACACATAAAAATATAATTTTGAAAAAGAAAATAATTATTTACAAAGGTTTTAGTAATAAATTTCAAATATAATAAAAATAAAATGTTAATGGAAGCCGCACTTAATTTGAGTCAGTGTAGGAAGATGTAGTTAGACATAATAGCAGATATACTATTGTTTAATACTAGACAAATGAGAAGCCTAAAAATGATCAGAAACAAGTTTTTACGCAAAATTATAAAATTCGAATTAGTATAATTAAAAGATTTAGTTATATATATAAGCAGATTTGACTTATACCAATATATAACCGAAATATGATCAGAAATATAATGATACGTGATATTATCCATTTTAAATTAAATATTTAACAACAGTTTAATAAACTAAATATAATTGGTCTTAGATCTTCTATTACAATTTTGTCTTACTTGAATTATTATTTAAAATAATTAATTCTCAATAAAAACAGAATGTAATAACAACATAGTTTATACGTAGAAATTCATGATTTGGCATAAAAATAAATGTGATGGGTTGTATTTTATCATAGATTATTTACTGTTATATAAATATGTTGGATTCGTTTTCCATCATAATAGGAGATGCCAACGGTAAAATAGCATTATCAGTGTAAATAAAAGATGAGTTGGAGCGAGTGTCACACACGGGGACGAACGTGCAATAGGCGCGCAAAAACCGCCTCACCGCCCCCGTTGGAAATCCACTGCATTCGACGCCGCCGACGAATCTATACATCGCATATCAAAATTGATGACAATTTCGAATGCATTAAGTGTCGAACGGGATACTTTATAAATAATAGATAAACGTTCCGAGCCATCCGCTCGTCCGGACACCTAACCAAAAACAGCCTGTGCTTAGTTACGTAAGCCTCTCAATCAGCGAAACCGAATGCAAAAAGTACTAGACCCACGTCAATATTAAATTTTTAAAAATATGTATTGATATATAACAAAAAAAAATACCTGCGTTTTTTTTTTAATGGTCACAGCACAAAACATATTTCTCTCATGCATTCAGAATGTATGCATTGAATATCGCGTGAATTTATTTTAATTGGGACCACGATCGATTCGATAATTGAATAAAATTATTCCCGTGTCGCTTCTATTATTTCATTTTGCTCCGTTCGAACGGAAAGCAAAAATATTTATTTATATATCTATAGTTTTTTTTTTCTCCCAGTTTGAATTGGAAAATGTATTTTCCATTTACGAGTGGATTCAAGCACCTAATTCGTCCGAATATGAATAAAATATTCGCAAATGGGCGCTGGTAATTAACGTGAAGCGGGCAAAGATAGCGACAAAAGAATAATATTAAAGGCGTTTTCGTTATCGATTTGAAATTAGGTCCATTGAGAAAACAAAGCGGAAGCGAAAGAGAACGCAATGGGTGAGAGGCAAAAAGGAGCAGAAGGAAAGACGATGAAGAAGGAAAAAAAAGAGAAGAGAGAACGCAGCGGAAAGAGTCTTACATAATAATGGCCGGAGAAACAATGGGGCGCGGAGCGAAACGGGAGAAAGGTCCTGCCTTTTGTCACACCTCATCAATTCATAAGGAAACAAACTCGCTTTGTTCCCTCGCTCCTAAAATAAATAATTATTTTCTTTTCTGATGGGCAAAACTTGAAGTTGCTCCGGTCCCAAGTACCGCAAAACTTCCATTTCTTATGCAATGTTTTATAATCTTTATCAATTAGTTACGATAAATTATTACAAAGAAAAATGAAATTATCAGTGAATCATAATTAAATTGAATCAATATATACTAATTAATTATGGATGTTTCGTATTTTATTGTAACATAATTTAATTACTTTGTGATTTTATTTTACTATATTCATTTCAATTAATTGCTGTTAAAATTAATAATAACAATAAAATATTTATTAGCCACAAAAGCGACCAAATGTCTACAGATCTAGACGTCTATTAAAATTATTATTATGAAGAAAATTACATTTTTCTTTGATAACTGAAAAATGTCTAAATAATAATTACATATGTCATGTACTCATGTACCTATCTTAACTATAATATTAAGGCAATAAAGAAGTGTCACTAGTGTGTAAGATATTGGCGTTCAATTTGATAAACTTAAACTAGAAAAGATTAACGCAGTAATATGTATTGTATACATAGAAAAACAATATTCTTTCCACTGCAATAATTATTGTTAATTTACATAGAATCTCTTTTTTTTTTTAAATTAAATTATTTTTTCTCGAAACTATACTTTAATTAAATTTTCACTGAAATGATTGGAATACATAAATTATAACTTGCATAAACTTCAAAATAAGAGAAACTTTGTAATATTTGATGCAGTGTGTACGCAACTTTAGTTAACTATTATTATTAACATATATTGAGATATGTTAAATTTAAAATGTTGATAACATTTAAAGTTGTAACTTTATCAGTGTTAAATTAGAACATACTTGTCTATAGGTAAATATCCCAGACTATTTGGAACCGGTCTAAACGAGGAGTTAGACTTGCATTAAGTTTTTTAAACGAATCCGGACTATGCGAATTATTGCTGTATTTATTGTGAAAATAAGGGCGAAAAGATCTACATTCTACATTCTGTTTATTATTATTATACAAGTAAATATTTTTATATTTGAGTGAAATATTAATTCAAAACTACTAAATATCATTATTTCCAAGCTACTAATTTTCATACTATTTTATAGGGCGGCCCATCGGGTACACCGAATACAAATTTTGTTCAATTTATTTTCTATATAATTTGGCATTTCTAATGTATATTTGTCATCTGCTGAGGTTATTAAAAATGGGTCGCTAAAAACGATTAACCCATAAATAGTCACTGTTTGATGTGGATTAAGGCTTTCTTTTTCGAGAATTTTCTAACTTTTTGTGGAATCAATTGGACGACATGGACTTCGAAGAAATGTGGTTTTAACAGGATGGCGCCACATGCCATACAGAAAGAGAAACCATTAACAAATCAATATAACATTATCCCTTTCGTGTGATTCCCAGAAATGCTGACGCTAATTGGTCGGCCAGATCTTGAGACTTGACACTATCCGATTTTTTCCTTTGGGGTTTTGTAAAGTCTATACTAACAAATCACAAACAATTCCTGAACTGAAAACATAGATCTAACGCGTTATTTCTGAAACTGAGCCAACTACCTTGCAAAAAGTCTTCGAAAATGTTATCAAAAGGGTTAGGGTATGCCAGCACAGCAGAAGCGGTCATTTGGTTGACATCATATGCCATAATTAATCTCAGCATGTCTACTTTATAAATCAATAGAAATTTTCAATTAAATAATAATTTGCTGTGTTTCATTTTAATATTAAATCCGGCGTATCCGATGGGACACCCTATATAATTCAGAAAAACAAAACCATGAAAGATTTAATTATGACCATAAATGAACCAGACTTTAGTTTTAAAAGATGATTCTTATATAACACATTGTTTTTCAAGTAATTATGCTTTATTAGAATTTAAGCGTAGAGTGTAGCTGTTTTGCATAAATTATTAAAATATTTACTCTTCTCATATTTATTAATCATGAAGTGTATGTATTCATACTTTTAACATAATTATAGAATTAAAAAAATAATATTCTTGATACTATTTACATATTAATTCATGCAAATTAATTTCTATTTACTTCAGATATTAGTTATGTTTACTCAGGAAGAGAAAAATCATTAATTGAAAGGCTGTTTCCACAAAAAGAAAATTGAAGAACGAATGGGTCCGGCCCACCCCAAATCAGTGCTCGCATCAGATCGATTTAATTAAAAGAATATGCAAATGCACGTTCCTTTTCCACCCTATCTTTCCATAGCAGAGATTTTTTCCTGACGACCGATCGAGCAGGAAAAGTGAAATACGAATAAAAAATAGTATGATGAATGGGAAGGGGTGGTTGATGCGGAGCTCGAGGAGTGGCGGCGGAGGAAGAAAAAGAGGAGGCTACCCCCGCAAGAAAGAAACCCGGAGCGTCGTTTAAAAACACTTTATTGTGTCAGCCCCTTCCTTTTTTTTTATTCCTCCCGGAGACCACCATTTCGAGGCGTCGGAGGCGGCGGCCGGAAGTGCGAGGGGAAACGTATCTTTAGGAGCGTTTCCTACTACCACTCTCTCTCTCTATATTTTTTTATTATTATTTCTTCATCATCTTCTCTGCTGCAACCCCAACCGTTGTCTCTTCCATCCCCCACACTTCATTATTTGCAAACGAATTAATGGTGAAAATTGCTTTCAATCTTTCGATTTCTTTTTTAAGACAAAAATTTCTTATCATTAGTATATTATGTAATGCAGTTAGATGTAAATAAATAACATAATTATAAAATAATTGATTAATTTCCACACACATTTTTTTTTAATAACAAACATTTACTAGTAATGTATTGTATTAACGTACAAAATGTTCATAAGAAAGTACACTTTGCAGTCGTACCCGATATTATATTCATTTATTTTTATATTCATTAAAGTAACCATTGTAATAACCATTTAGTTACTTTTTTTCCAAAGCACTTTATATTATTTCCTTTTCTTTGTTTACTATACATAAAATAGTACATATACAAAAGGGCAATGAAATAGATACATAATTAAACAGAAAATTGTAAAGTAAATTGAAATGAATCAGTTCAAATTGAATTATAAATTACAAAAATTATATTATAATTACATTTATTAATTAAATATGACTGCACTTATAAGTCTTTAAAGTAGGAAATTATAGGAATCACTATATAAAATATAATAATTAATCTATTTCATAGTTGTTTTCATTATTAATTAATCAGTTTTGTAAATTAAATATTAATTAATATATTAAATAACTGAAACAACTTTTGGTTCAACAATTTTCTTTTATTGAAAATTATTTCTTGTTTTAATACTATTGGTATACTTGTAAAGGAAAAATACAACTATCTCCCGATTTACACAGTAGATATGTTCCTGTGAAAAACATGTAAATCGAAATTATAACTTTTTGAATGTAAAATCATGTAAATCGAATAGTATTCAATAAAACATATATTTTTTGTTGTTTATTAATTATGATATTTTTTTAATTTTATTTTATTTTTAAACGCGTAAAAGCGTATTGGCGTAGATATTTATAGAATTGTTTGGGTCTATACAATTTAGCTAATAAATCTATAAAAACAACAATATGCTATACAAATTAAAGCATACTTTATTCATTTTGCAATAATGTTGATCTTTCGTAATCATATGAGCTTTCACAATAATAACAAGTGTGATAAGTGTGCAAAAATATAAAATGAAACGATGTGATAAAGCTTTTACCCACTTTTTTTTGTTGAATGCTAATGCACGATGCAAATATGAAAAAAATCGTAGAGAGTGTAGCAAAAGCACATCATTATCATTACGTTATTTGTGTGTTGGGTTAAATAGAGCGTTAGCGTGTGTGTGCATGCAGGGATATGTATGTATACGTGTGTGTGACTGTATGTATTCGGTTGTATGTTTGTGTGTGTTTTGCATATATAAATATTTTGTGGGTATATGTTTAGGTCCATTAAGCTCGTGTACAATTTTGGAAATAGTAATTGCATTGCACACCGTCCCTGCCCGTTTGATGTATTTATTTTGTCCCAATATTAGACACCGGCTATTTTATATGTGACGCAAACATAGAAACGTAATAATTGTAAATTATTGGGCTGCGTTGCATCGCAGTTGCAGTCGCAATGCAAAAGCACTGCAACTAACGAACGCAGTACAGTATTTTCGCGTGCACACGCACACATCAACAGTAAACAGCAAAAAGTCCGGCTACGCAATAATAAATTATATAATAAATGCATGTAACCGGCGCCCTCTTATCACAGCTCCAATGATTCTGTGATTCATTGCACGCAAAGTCTAATTTATATACACTTTCAATATGGAATTTTCATGCAATTAGTATTTTCTACAATAAATTTATTTACTTCAGAATTGTTCAAAACCGTTTGAATTAAGTAGAAAAAAAAGTAGGGTTCTTACTTTCATATTATTTATTACATACTGTTCGATTATACCGCAATTCGTTACAGTCCGGATTGAAAATATTAAATCAGCGAAATAAAAATAATATACTAAAAAAATAATATACTAAATTATTTTTTTAGACATAAACGATCGGTTTATTTCTTTATACAGTCAAGTCTCTTTTTGTACCATTACTTTTGCATGTATTTATGCCAGTTTCTAACTGTCCATGATATTGGCAAAATCAATAATATTTCTGTTTATGAAAAAAATAATCATTGAAATTATGCAAGAAATAAGTATTTGTTATTTTGTTCTAAAACTGTTACAAAATATTTTCAAAAAAGCGAAAAACTGTAGTATTTTTTATGTTGTAATTTTATTCGTAAAAAACACATTTTTTTTTATTTCAAAAAGCGTTTTAAGCTTATAATAACACTAAATATAATATAATGTTGTATTTATAATATGCATGATATGAGACGTTTGGATCTAGATACTTAGGTTGTAGAAAGATGTTTGAAAATCGAATTGTTCGTAAATCAAAACTAAAACTATAAGAAGTAATGTAAATTAGATCATCCGTTCTTGAAGCTAATTTCAAAAATAGTAATAATAATAATAACAATATAAATAGTTAAAATAAATAAAATTTCATATAATAAACATACATATTAGTTGTGGAACCGAAATTTTCTTCGAAAACCTAGAAGACGTTTTGATTTTATCATTTATTTTTTAAATTTGTATATGAAATATACTAATAATTGATTTATTTAGTTAATATAATTGAATTCGCTTTATGTTTATTTTGTATCAATGAGTATAACTATTATTTGCGCAGTAACACGTCAAATGCCCACACGACATTCGCTCTAGTGCTTTAGGATCAGAGAGTTGGGTTTTGGATGCATTTTAAAAATATTTACAAATTCTCGTATTTGACGTGCTTTTGTTACTGTTTCAATATCACTAAACAGATTGACAATAGCAGAAGTTAAGCTTTTATATATTATTTATATATGGTTTATATTTTAATTTATATTTATATACAACTATTCCTCGCTTTACGGCCTAGATACGTTCCGGAAAGCCTTATTTTTATTTCCTATCAAAATATACAGTACAGCATTTTTGCAGGCCGTAAATCGAAAAAGTGGTATAATTGAAAAATGCTGTTATAGCGAAATGCCTGCATAAAGAGCATTGTATAGCGATGTATAGGTGTATTTTATTATTTATATATAAAAAAATGCAGTTTTTAGTAAATAAGTAGTAGTTAATCTTAAAAATAATTACAATAATTCACATAATTGGTTGGCTTCGTTCTATAAGGATTTGTAAAGTTTGAAAATTTCAAAACCTTCTATTACGTTTCTAAAGTACAGTGGTACCTCGATATACGAGTGCCCTAATATACGAGTGTTTTGAGAGACGAGCCGCCGAGCGAGCGATATTTTGCTTTGATTTGAGATACGAGAAATCACACACTACACCACTGCACACAATCCCAGCATGTGCATGCTTTGAGATACGAGCAATTTGACATACGAACAAGGTTACGGAACGAATTAAACTCGTATGTCGAGGTACCACTGTACTCAATTAGTGCGGTTTCAAAAAATACTGGATATCGAAAAAACTGTGAGCAGATGCGCCTTCGAGAGTCGCATGCGGCTCTTAGTTGAGTGAAGTGCGGCTACCATTAAAATTTTATTTTTATTATATTTGAATTTTCATGCTAAAATTTCTTATATGTGATTGGTAAAAATATACAATTACATTAAATAAAAAAATTTAATTTGTCTATCTACGTGTGGCTCTATGTAAAACTTAATTGTGGCCCTCTTTGACCTCATTTGTGCCCATCCTATTAATATATTGATGCATAGTGTGTATGCAACTTTAAATTACTTTAACAAATGAAAAACTAAACGTTTTATACTATAATTATCTTCATATTTTATTGTTTACAACATAATTTATTAAGATTTAAATATTAATTGATGTTTTCTTTTTTCATTAACTGTATTATACAGTAGAACATGTTTTGTGCGGTCCTTTTTTATGCGGTATATGAAATCCAACCAATTCAAACGTCGTGACATTGTAATGTTTTCTATCAGCGTGCATATGTACAACCTGCTCAAACGATTCTGTTAGTCGATTTTGAACCAATTCATGAATTATATATATGTATTTTGAAAATTTATCCATATGTACAATGAGAAATGAAATGTTTTTAAAATGTTTCCATGTGCAATTAAATTATTTATTTTGTTTGGATGCACTTTCTCTTGTATTGAGTAAATCTTTGACATATTTTCTAATTGCGTTTTTTGTTTCTGTAATGTAATAGTTATTTGATATATGTAAGAATTTATGAAAATTTCGATTTTTTTTTGTGCAATTTCTTTTATGCGGTAGATAGAACACCGTACAAAAACAGGTTTTACTGTACGAAAAATATATTTTTTTATATAATTTGTATACAGCTACCCCAAGTTTAGTTAATCGATCATCTATTTAAGAAACCAATTAAGGTCATCATATCACTATCATTAGTTCCAAAAATTAACGATTAATAAAGTGTTTGATATCCGAATATGTGTTTGTTGTACAAACACAAAAAAAACTTTAACCGATTCGTTAACCGATCACTCAATCATATATAACAATGTTAATGGAAATTAACAAAACATAATTTCAAAAGCAGAATAACCATTCTTCATAAGTGCGCCAACACAGAATATTCTTTGAATAATGTAATGTTTATATCGAGGGAATCCATAAATATCGAAATAATATTATAAATTACACAAACAAAAAATATCTAGTGAATAAAGTATGAAATGTTCATAAAATCAAACATAGAGAATATTTATCTCTAGGATTTAACAAAAGCACTGAACTCAATTTTTACACCCGCAATCAATATTTTACACTCATCCCGACTAGATGCGAGTGCGAAAGAGATTAAATATGATAATTTGCGGACCATGATCCCCGACAATTATTCATAAAATATAAAATATTTATTTTAAAAGCATTAACTGCTCAATACCGTCCCTGCCCAAAAATGTTTCGCAATTGCAGCTGTCACCAAGGGCGGACGATTTATGTGCATCGAGCTTTTGCGATCAAATCAAAATACAACGTTCAATATACACACGAAACCAAATAAATAATAATACAGAAGGGTTGGAAATATGTACACAAACGAAAAAAATGAAAGAGAGAAAAAAAAATATAAAAAATAAACCTGCACAAAACGCGAATGTTCGATATAAAACGAGCGAGATAAAAGTTGTAAAAATTGGCTGACAATAAATAACCGGCCGATTGAAATTTGTCGAATTCAAACACATTTATTCGTTTCTCTCGATATATTTTTTTTTGTAATTCCACCCTTTATTTCATTTTTTTTTCAACCGTGATTTTTTTTGTGTCGCGCTGCAGCCATTATTTGTTTCCGTTTTTTTTTCGGAGTCTGGCAAACAATGCAGATACGGGGTTTCAATTGGTCCTGATTGTTCATTTCATAAATTCACAAATGACAACATTTCAATAGATTTTTTTTTATTGTGATTGCTATCCGGCGAATTCAGATTTTGCCTTGAAACTCACCATTTTTTTAACTTCTAGTTGGTCCTTCCAAAAATGGTCCATGCTCCGAAAAAATATAGTCTGAAAAAATAAATAAAATTACATTGAATTTAATGAAAATCAAACAAAATTTCAAGTATTAGTTGTGTATACAAGTGACAAATTACACTAATACTCTTTTATTAAATAAATAAATCAATAAATAAAATATAATTAGGTAATAGATAACTACAATTTATTATGTAATTATCAATAATCACAAGTTATTGCAAAAACTAAAATAATTATAAAAGTATATAACAAAAATGTGATTATTTTTATTATGTTAAATATACATTTTTCATAAAAATTTTAGATCATTTAAATTTTATTTACTGTTTATTTGAACTGTTTATTTAGGGTTGTTATTAATTGCATAAGAAACACAAATAAACTATAAAGAATATACCTAAATATTATTTATGTATTCAAAATTAACATTATATAGTTTACTACAGAAAAATTGTAGATTCATATAGTTTGTTTTATTTATTTCCTAGGTTCAACAAAATTATTCCAAATAACATTAATTTTACATAAAAACGTAAATATATTTATTAACAAGCGTTGTCCAAACCAACATTGGGTTGCGTTAAATTTTGAAAAATAACAGCTGTCACTAGCGAAATGACAATTGTCAAAGCGAAAAAAAAACAAACAAATATGTTGAATCGTGTGACAAAATATTGAAAAACGCTGCTTTAGTGTTTTAAAAGTGGAGAATAGTTTATTTTGAAAAATTTTATATATTATTTTAAATAATAAATAATTAGTAATAATAGTTATTGGATATAAATTAAGTAAAATCAGCACAAAATACATGGAAAATATTGTTCTGTTCAAAAGAAAATCAACAAGAACTTATTTTTAGGTTTATTTGTAAATAAAGAATACACAAAAAGTATGTAATTAAGAAAAAAATAACAATAATATAAAAAGAACACTGTGAAAGAAAAAGGGGTTGAAACGATTGAATTTAGGGTGAAATTTCGTGTTGTGCGGCAATGCGTAGGTAATTAAAAATGATCTAAAAATAACAAACGACTACAGTAACTTAATTGGCAAAGAAAAACAGTCCGCTTTTACTTCATTACTTGCATTTAAAAAGAAAGAGCTTGTAGCCCGGCGCCTCCGCCTGAAAAATATCCTCCTCCTTTCAATCTCTCGCTTCGTCCTTCTCCTGCACGCGACGATTTGCTCCCTGCACCCTCGCCCAACCCTCAGACATTTTTTTTGCCCATCCACCCGAGAATGGATAATTGAATTTGCCGCGGAAAGTACTAATTTAAAAACAATATCGAACAGAGACCCTTAGAAGGCGACGGCAAAAATTGAAACGTAATTAATTATTATAGGAAACCCACCATGTTCACTCTATCTTTTTCAGCTTTTTTTTTTTACATATTATCATCTCGTTCCTTTTTTGTGTGTTTGTACGTTCCTTCGGTTCATCTTTGGAGCGGAACCCCATAAATCAGCCTTAAACTTTTTTGGTGCAAAGTTTCTTAAAGATTAAAAACAGGCCGCTGGCTTGTAGAAAACAAATGAACGTAACTGTAAAGAAGTGGTGGAAGAAGAATAAGAATAGATAAATCTTCCGTTCGGTGATGAGGCTTGTGAGGGGAGGTGCGAGGGGGGCGGCAAACCGTGAGAAAACCGCCCGACACCCTTGCATTTTACACCGCACGAGTCGACCGCAAAAAAATAATAGAAAGTTTGTTTTAAAACACAGTAAAAGAATGAAAGCGAAAGTTTGATACTTTTTTTTTTTATTAAAAGCAGTTACTTTCTAAAGCGTTTTTTATTAAGTAACTGGTTTAAATTAATAAAATTATTAATGCTATTATGATATTATTTTTAATTCAGTACTCTATTAAAATGTATGCACATTACCCATTAAATGAGCTTGATATATTTATGAATATAATGGGAAAATATATGCATTTGCATTCATAATATTTTTCCCACATTATAGTAATTTTCATTAATAAATTTATTTATGAATATTGCTTATAATTACCTAAATATTATTTATAAAAATTTAGTAAAATAAATATTTACATTATAGAAACTAATTTAAATAGTTTCTAGTAATTGAAAACTAGTTTAAAATTACAATAATTTTTATTTTATAGTTAGATACTATCATTGTTACATAATAAATTATAATTTGTATTTATAATAGTTTTCTTATATTACAAACATTTTTATGAATTAATTTATTTATGAATGTTGTTAATATTTACTTAAATATTGTATATAAAAATTAAGTTAAATAAATATATATTATTTATATTATATAAAGTACCATGTTTGGTAACTAATTGTATTACTTCTTGTTAACTAAAAACAGTATTTTACAACTACTAGTATTGTTAAGCAACACATTTTGATATTTATACGTACTGTATAATACTACATGTGTGATTGATTATTGCAATGAGTATTTCCATCAACGCATCATGAACATTGAAACAATCTATCGGAAAATATAGAACCCAGCCATGTAGCAGAACATTGTTATGGAGATAAGGAACAATGGTCTATAACTTGATTCTATTATTGATTAATAAATTGAAAATATTGTTGCATCGAATAAAAACTTTATTGGCGAATGATATTTCATTTATAAAATCACAATTTTTGCATAATATATAGTAATAACTCGTATAGTGCGGTTAATATATTCTGTAAATATTCTGCATTGTTTGAAATCCGACAAATTGAGGAAATACATAAAAAAATATAAAATACATATAAAACATAATATGTACATACAAAATAAGCTATACGTCCGCTATTTATAAGGCATTTCGCTATAACGGTCTTTTTAATTATGTTCAAATTGTTTTGTTAAACGGCAAAAAATTAATATTAAATGTAAATAAAAGTTTATATGGCTTCATGGCTTCATGGCCAACTTTCCCGAAACGTATCTATGCCATAAATCGAGGTATGGGTGTATAGAGGAGAAAGGATCATTAATGTACAAAGAATAACTTATTATTTATAATTGTATTACTCAATTAAAATTTAGTTTTTTTTTTAAATATTTCTAATCGTACAAACCAACACTTTTCGAAGCCGTACTATATGAGGTATTGCTGTATCTTAACAATAAATGAATACATTTATTTATTTTAAATTAGAAAAGTTTTCTTGTTTTAACAAAATAATTCGGAAGAAATAAAAGTTATGTAATATATTAAATGTAACTTGTCCCAACAAAAATTGATAATTTCTTTAATAAAATATAATATTTTTGGAAGATGTACTATCTGTTTTGTTGCATTTGTTTTTTATTAAATAATTGTGATGTCTACATTGAAAACTATTTGTATGTAAGTATTTTGTTTATTTTAATCTATTTTTTCAAATTTATGCATTCAGTAATACGGAATTTAATATATATAAATGTGAAAACTATGATAAAGTGTGGTAAGATAAGTATATTTTTTTTTTAATTCTCCCGATTTGCAAACAAATTCGACGAATAACCCTTTAAAACGAAACTACTTTGTAACTCGGGGGCTACCTGTACTATGTTTGGAATGAACGTTAAATTGAAAATAAGAGCGTTAATCGCGAGCGATTTAAATTCTGGTTATAATCCATTAAATTAATGAATTTTTAAATTCGAAAGATTTAAGACGAATATTTAAACTGGAGAAGGCAACTCGGAAGAGTTTCATTTTTTTCCCCAGAGGAAAAATGGATATCTCCTGAAAAATTTAATTATGAAATTAAATTAATTTTCTGCCTTTTAATTACGACTTCGCCCCCCAAGAAATGGCCAGCGCCTTCGTTCGCATCTCGCACAGAAAAAGGGGGATGGCGTCGAGGCGTCGCGGCGTCGGAGGAGGCAGCAGCAGCAAATTAAGAAATGACTCCAATTAATTCTCGATTGTGGAGAATCCTAAGAAAAATTTGTGTGTTATTAAAATTTAGATTGCAGTTGACGAAAGAGAGAGCACTGAATGGGACAGAAAATGGGGTGGACTGAAGATGAGATGAAGTGAGATGGAATCTCTGAAAGTTGAAGAGAGGGATAGAGAGAGGATGATGAAGAGTGCGAAGGGAACCCCTCTGGACGTCCGCTCTCTCCCTTCGAACTTTTGACCGTTATTTTCAAATGTGTATATAAAATGGCCCCCGAATGTGATTTTCAATTAAAACTGACCTCCCCTTTGGATAAATACAGTGTCATACGATGCCCGTGGCATTTCAGGAAACAAAAGGGTCTACCGCTAGGTGTAGGGCAGCAGCGCTGGGCATCAGACGTCCACGAAAAAAAAAGTAGAAATGTGCTTCATTGCATAATGGGGAAAGGGTGTTGTTCCGGGATGCAGGTATACGGCGAAAATGACGACAAAAAAAAGTTTACAATTACTACTCGGAAACCCTTCGTAAGGCGATGTGTAAAGTTCTCAAGACTTTTTTGTCGGCGTCTCCGCGACAGGCGCACAGACCCTTCAAAGGGAGCGGATTCACACCAAAAAAATAATAATATAAGAATGCCTCGCGGTGTAAGCCCATTTCCTGTCAAATTTTGGTTTCATTGTTTCACTTGTCAAGTCGGATTCACTCGAGGAGTTTTCACCCTTTGTCCGATTTTATGCTCATTCTTTTTAATTTCATTTGTTGTTTACTCAAGTCGGCTTCTTCTCCGGATTAACCGTTCCACCAAAGTAGTTAATATATTATATAACATGCAATGAAGTAGCTCAATTACCTGCATTGATTCTAATGTAAGAAAATTAAACCAGAAATATTTGCTATAAGTTCTATGTGTTCTTGTGTAAACAAGTTATATAACACAACGCATTGAAGTACGCAATAAAGTTGGAAAATATTTTAATAGTCCAATAAAGTACAAATAAGATTAATTTATTGTTTTCTCATAAATTGTTATTATATAACACCTATTGAAAAAATATATTTAAAACTAAAAGAAGTAAATATTTTAATGGTTGAATTAAATTCTAATATACTTTATTTGTTGTGTACTGAACATTATGTCTTTTGATTAACCGATTCTGAAAAAAAAGTTATTTTGCAAGCATTTTCATTTAATATATTTTTACAACCGTTCTACCCGATTATCAAAACAAGTTATACAACTTACCTTAACTAACCAAAACCTTACGTTACCTAAGCTGATTTTTTTTCTAATGTAAATAACATTGTTTTAAAATGGAAATAGTAAATTCTAATATTTGTTTCTTATTGTTTAGTTAAGATTTCTTCAGTTAGTTTATTCTGAAAATCAATTATCTAAATCGCTAAATCGAAGGTGTCGAATTTCATTCATTATATTTTAAAAAATATATAATTTCAATAATAAATAGGAGATATTTTATTGGTTGAATGAAATAAAAACATATTTTATTCGTTGTTTATTTAAAAAACATTCCTGTGTGGATTAACAATTCCACTAAAACTGTAAACATGTTATATAAAACGAATTGAAGCAGCTCAATTTCATGCGTTGCATCTGAAGTGGAAAAAATGTATATATATTTAAAACTGAAAATAGGAAATATGATGATATGGAGCCAAGTGCTAATGGTCCGATGAAATATAAATATTTTATTTCATTTTCCAACATAGATTCAATTTTGCTAATAAATGGAAATATCGCATTTCAATATTGCTTTTTGTAATATAAAGTATCACATTTCATTGTTTTTGTGGATTTGTTATTATTTTAGGTTTTATTATTACAAAAATATTTTTTTTATGTTTTTTTTTATATAAAATAATTGAATATTTTTAATAATGATAATAAAACAAATATTATTTATTTCGTTTTTGCCATCAACTATTTTATAAATAAATATTTTTATACTTTTATTGTGTATTTATTAGTTTTACTATAGTAATATAAATTAACAATACATTCAGTTTAGATTCAGAAAAACATGTTCATTGGCAATTTTATAAGAAATCCTTTGTTTATATTATTTGTTATAATTGGTTATGTATAGAATATGCATATGTATATTTAAAAAAAAATATGTAACAATAGTCAATAAGTATCTATTACAAATCGAGGAAATTTATATTAATATAAATAATGAAAATACAATTATTTATAATAATATTTATACACAAAGTATTTTTTTCTTAACTAACTTTATATATGCTTTTATAGAAATTATGTAAATTTAAATTAATATAGAATTTTGTAATGTATTTGAAAAACTAAGTTGATAATAATTAATATATTTTTATTTATTTACCAAAAATAATTAGAAAATAAATCGTTATTTTATACAGAATTACCATCGTTTAATTCCTCTGAAAGATCTCCTGGTTTAGAGTAAACTTTTATAGTGAAATTTGATATATTATTTAATACAAGTATCCCCCGACTTACGAACTCCCGGACTTACGAACAAGATTTGAAAAGCTCTAAATTGTAACGAGGAGATATATAATGATAAATAAATTAACTGTCCAAACAAAAATTGATAATTTCTTTAATAAAATATAATATTTTTGAAAGATGTGTTATCTGTTTTGTTGTATTTGATTCTTTTGTTGTTTTTTATGAAATAAATGTGATGACATTGAAAAGTATTTGTAAGTAAGTATTTTGTTTATTTTAATCAATTTTTTTAAATTTATGCAGTCGGTAATACGGAATTTAACATATATAAAAGTAAAAACTATTACATGTGGTATATTTTCAAATTATTAAAATTTCTCCGATTTTCGATCAGATTTCACTTACAAACAACCCTACGGAACGAAACTAGTTCGTAAGTACCTGTATATTGATTTATTTTTTCTACATAACTGGTGGATTTAGTCTATTTGGAAAATATTTGAAAATTAGTTATTTAATTTCTAATTGTTATATAAACTATTCTTAAATTTTATGTTAAAACTAATATCTATAAATATTTGTTGCATTAATTTTATTGTACAATAGAAATATTTATATAATTTTCTTTTTGCTAAGATATTAATTACTCTGTACCAAAAGTAGTTCTCCATTTTATGAATACGTCGAGTATAATATTTCCAAAAGAATAAAAGACTGCATCTGCGTATCGAATGAGATTCTTTCCAATCGAACAGTTGGTTTGTTCCCCCTTCAGATAAAAATACAATATTTTTCCCTTCGGGATTTCTGAGCGGATGAAAGATTTTCATTCGTAAAGAGTAGAACTTCCACATCTCTCGCTCTCGCACACGTCAAACACCCTCTCATTTTCTCGCTCTGCTCACGTTCACCACCCTCGATTCTTTTGTGCGGATTTTTTCCCTCCCTCGGGTTGCGTGTGGCCGGTCCATGGGGGTGTCCCGATGGGGCCACCCGTCGCGCCACCTCCTCCCCCCACCGTAGTTAAATGAATGAAGAAAAAAAAAAGAAAGTTTGCGCCATTGCAAAATCGATGTCGGGACGAGGATGAAATCATCCGAAGTGGTCTTTCTTATAGATGGATCAGGATCGGGTCGCGCTGTCGCCGCCTGAATGATTGAAACAGATCCGCAACTGTCCGACCGAAGAGCGAAGAGCTCTCTGAACATGTCACGGTTTGTCAATCAAACTCTCGCTGGTCCAGGGATTAACAACGACCCATTAGCTCTACTCTATTAGAGATATACATACACACACCCTATTTTAACTACTAGATTTTTTTGTATTTCCATTTCGTGTAATCACCAAAATTGGATTCGATCCACCAATTTTCGCATTGCGAAACACGAATTTTAGCACAAACATATTTCCAACATGATTCCCAAACAAGTGGAATATTAAAATAACCTAATTATGTTTATTTTATATATTTTTCTTTTATTATTCTCTATTATCTCATTTTATAAATTAGCAAATAAATTCAGTAATTTTTTATTAACGAATAGAAAGCGTTGTACGAAAAACTTTTTGGAAGTGAAACATTTCAAAATTTCAGTATTAAGTTGATTGTACTTTTTCTTTTTCATTCAACAATTACATTTTTTTTTATCATATTTTTTTTTATTTTCGTTGCGAACAAAGTATTCTACATCTTCCATCAGCCTCTGCATTCAATCAATTTTTAACACTCTCTTTGTCAGCCAAGTGGATAACTTCATTTATAATTTCGTGGGTGTTATTTTTTTTCTTTTGTCATATTTTGCACCAAAGTCTATCTAAGCATTTTTTAGCGAAAAACTATCACTGTTATAAACTAATGTAAAATACGATAATGCGTTCCATTTTGCGACTCATTTTTCTTACAATTTATTTTGCTTGTTAAGCAAAATGCTTTTTATGCGAGGTGCTCGTTCAGCGAGATTAACCAATTAACAAAATTAACCAATAATTATGAATGAAAATATTATTATAGTAAAATGCCTTTTTTAGGAACAACATTTTCATTGGTTTGAAGGTTTTTTTTATCTTTTCGTATATGATATATTAAAAATAGTTTTTTTCTAAAAAATCTTCTGTAATGCTATATCTACTCAATACTTCTTTAGATGAAATATATTTCTTAGTCTGTAACCGAACAAAACAAAACAGAATATCGGGAAAGAAAATATTAATGTTATATATACATATATAAATATAACATATACATTCATAAATATTTTTATATTTAAGCTTTGTCATTTGTTTATTTCTAATTTGGAACTTTATTGTATTTTTTTTTCGATGTTTTATTTTGTCATGGAATCTCCTTGGTCGTACCAACTACAAATACAATAAAAATGACATAGGAATTTACATGTCAGCATACCGTTAATAATAAAAATTTGTATGTCATAAATATATTTGAGGGAAAAAAGACCTATGGTCAATAGCTATTTGAAGCAGTTGACTTTTTTTATTTGTGATATTTATATTATAGTATAGAGTTTTACTGTTTCAATAAATATTATTATAATTATTTAAATTTTTTATTTATTTAAAATTTTTAGCCTTGCTTGAGCAAAATGATATCTATCAAAGTTTTTCTACATAAAACTTATATAATAAGAAATAAAAATATGAAATATAGAAAGCAAATGAATGTTTCCATCTTAAATAATTAAAAATTCTCAAAAATATCAATAATTTTTTATCAAGTTAAAAAAAATAAGTCCATGTTTTTTTAGTAATTTAATGAAGAAAATGTACACTATTATAAAATTACATTGTTTGTAATAATACTGTTACTTGTACTTACTATAGTTAAGAGAACAGTTGACGTTGGTCAAGAAACATTTAAAAAAAAATGTCTTTCTCTAATAATTTTATCAGATCTATTAAAACTTTTATTTATATATTGATAATTAATTAATTTAATGATGAAATAAATAAAATTGTATTTTTTTAAACATATTCCTGTAAAATAAATTGTATCGTATTTAAATTTGATTTTTGTACAAGAAACATTAAAAATAATTATTTAGCACCAGATATCTTCTTCGGCTGGATGATCATCCGAATCAACTTGTAAAGCTGAGCAACACAGATGGTAATCTGTAGATTGAAACAATTTCAAACGCATAATCCGTTTTCCTACTCGTTTCTGATGTAATATGATGTACTTTGTCTATTACTTGTTCATATTTTATCAGTGTAGTTTGGATCAATGTGCAATATTGTTTATTGTAATCGATTGCTTGTTGTAAATAATAAAAAAAAATATAAATTTTATAAGGTTCTAAATTGTCGCCTAATCAAATTTTTAATAATTCAAAATTGAAACTTGTACATAAATAATGAAAAGTAATGAAGTTCGTATATGAAATACTAAAAATAATCATCATAAAAAATCATGAAAGCGAAAGATATGAATGAACAGACACAGGTGTCTGCCTCATCCAACTTTATTCCGCGTCTATGTTATTGTAGTGCGTGACCCGAATTAGGGTTAGAAGAATAGTTGCTGCAGATGGTTTGACCCTTGACCCACCGGAAAAAGGGTCCAGCGGCAGACGCCGGTACGTTTACCATCCATTTAATGGGGGTAAAAATGCCAGACTGAAAGTGAAGGGGCAAGCGGAGGAGCGGATGGACCATCCGAAAGAGCGAAGAGCAAAAAAAAAACGGAACCGTAAAACGATGTGAATAAGAGAGAGAGAGAAAAAGAAAACAAAAACATAATAATAATAAGCGAAACAAAAGGGAGTCGCGCGTACCAGCTGCTCGTCTGGCCACTGTCCCTTTTGACCCTTCCGATGACCCCTTTTTCGTTTGTTGTGTTGCGCGTACAACTTTTTTTCCTTCCTGCACTCGGTCATCATTTCCTTATTCAAATTCCTCGATGCCCCGTACCTGGGTCACCATTGTGCGCCCCGAATTTATATCAAGGGGTGAAGCGAAAGGGGTTGCTGTTGCGTCGACGAACTGTACGATCTTCAAACCTTTTTTTTGCTACATGCACACTATATAATCTCTCGTATTAAACTATCAAATGTAATTAAAATCGTCCAGGTAGACGTGGCTGCATTCACTTCTTTTTTCATACACGCCCGTCGACGGTCCACTTAATCCGGTGGTTTACAAACACAGCAATCAGAACTTCCTTTATTCCACAACGTAAATTCAGTTATAAAACAACGTTCACGTTATATAAACCAAATTTAAAAAAATATGAAGTAAGTAATTAATTAAAAGTAATTTTTGTTTACTTATGAACTTATATAATGATTGTAATAAATACATTATCTCGCATCAGGATTCACTACAGTACGGTTTGAAAATGTTAAAACAAATTAAATTTTAATTCAGCAAATTTAAAATAAATTTTTAAAAAATAGTATACACAATTATTTTTATACATAAATGATCGTTTTTCTCTTTATGCAGTCAAGTCATTTTTTGCAATGTTTATTTTTATGCTGTTTTAAAGACCTCGAACAACTGTGGATTTACCGCAGAATTTTCTTATTATTTATATACATTTTATTTATATCTAATGGATAATTGTTAAACTAATAATCTCTTGTGAATGAGCAAAAGCAATGTTATGTGCTATTAAATACAAAATGTAGATTTATTGCTGTAGGAAAGAACGAAGAGCTGCGTATAAAATAAAACAGCGGACGTTAAAAGTGTCTGTATGTTAGTTTTCAAAATGAAATACGGCCGAGTGTTGGAAAATTATGACGCAATTCGCTGCATCCACTTTCTCCCACCCTCATTACAATTATTATTATGTATTAACGAAGACCAGGAAAAGTATATTCCAAAACTAATGCAATTAAGGGTTCGCAAAGCACGGGGCAATTACACAAATTACTTACGCGAAATTTTCCTTCCTTCCCCTGCGTTGTGTCAACGTGGAAAAGGAAGACATAGAAAAAGGACAAGAAGAGTAAGAGAGATGGAGACGCCTGCTCTTGCGAAACTTTATTACACAACACACTGACTCTTCATCTCTACTTGTATATCCCAATAATATTTTTTTCTTTGCAATTAAATTGTATAGATTCAATGAAACATCGAATTCAAATAACTAATTAAGCTTTATTTACAATTTAGCTGATAGTAATTATAATTGACGGAAGTAATTAACTTGTTTTTAATTTAATAATAAGTTTTCGATAATTTAAAATTCTGATTATTAATTAAATGTTGTTAAAAATTAACTCAAATTTATTGTGTACATAAAAACATGCTAATATTTATTTGTAAATATTATTTATTTACTTGCAAAGTTTTAGTGTTTCTATGAATATGTAAATAAATTTTATGTATTATAGTAATAAATGTATAAATACCTTCAGAGATTGAGAGAAATGTTGAATCCGACAGTAAATAAGATAGGTGTGGATTGTTTAAGAAAGGAAATGTGGATAAAATTTGATGTAAGAAGACAACAAAATGGTCGTCTTATGTTTTAAAAAAAACGTAACAATGAAAATTGTAATAATTGTTGTGTTTAAAAGAATTGCTTAATAAAGTAACGATTGTAACGTAACTATAAAACAACACAAAACTTAATTAATAAAAAAACATTAGTGATTAATTAAAACTAATTATTATACAATTAAAATTAGCAACTTAAAATAATTATATTAAGCCCGGTTGCACTAGATTTAAGCCCTGAGTTGGTTCCATCGAAATCAATAAAGATCACGAAGTCATATTAATAAGTATATTTCTGCGTTAAATAAAGAACTTTTGGTGCCGAAAAATTAATAAAAAAAATGCCCGATTTAATTTGTTTTAATTTTTAGTTGTTATCAAAAGGATTATTGTTTTGGTTGAAATGTATTGGATCCTATAGGATATTTTGGAGTCCTTTGGAGTAAAGCCCGCTTCTGTGCGCCATTGGGGCATCACAGAATTTAATCCAAAGCGTCGAGAAACACCGGCAAAACTTCAGCCTGACCGAATTCATTTTATTTAACATCGAACCACTTGAAGTTTCACTGTGTATGAATTTGAAATTGAACGAAATTTATTTCGCGGTTTGTTTTTTGTAAATTCGGTTAGGTTTATTTGGGATGTAAACGGTGTTTCGTTTATGCTGACGGACTCAAGACTGATGATCACGGGATTTGCAAAATCTGAGGTGGTTGCAAAACGTGTATGGGGTGTGCGTTTGTGTCTGTAAAAATCCTCACGATGATGAATGGAAGGTGGAGCTCTGCACAAAAGGTGTTGCAATTGTGTTGTATTCAATTTGGCAAAACAGGTATATGCTGCTTGAGAAGGGGAGAGAAAAGGAGCGAATGGAGAAAAGTTGGGTAGCAAAAAAAAATGGTGAAGAAGAATGTTCGTGCAAAAATTCACCACCACTCTGCTTCCTACTCTCTTTTTTATGCGTTTCGTGCAATCTCTTGTCTGCCGTTTTCCCCTTTTTTTTATCATCATCGTCGGTGGTGTTTCATGTAGTGGATGAGGGAGAAAGAGACGGGAGTAGGAAACTTTTTTGAAATATGATTCAGTAGCCGCCGTTTATGTTATATAAAAATTTCACCCGTTCCATTATATAAAGTGAGATATATTTCAATTTAAAATAATTTACATAGTTGTCTGGTTATTCTACACGAACATAAAAAGGTTTTAAAATTATATAATGTAAAAATATTTAATATTGAACTTCAAGATAATACAAAAATTACCAATCTAAATTTTAACTAAATAAAATGTGTTATTATTACAGTAATATTGCAAATAGTGGACTAATCTAGGCTATTAAAACCGTATAAAAATAAATATCAATGAACAGAGTTTACCATAACAAAGTAGAAAATGTTTTATTGAAAAATATATTATGTAATCATGAAAATATTTAATTAAAATTTATAAGAGTTTGGCAAATAATTAATACATTTTCTTTGTACTCACATGAAAAATGACAATAAAAACAAATTATTTTTTTGAGAGATAATGAAATAAGGATGAAATTGATTCTTAATTACAAATATTCTTTATTTTCGATAGGAATTATGTTTGAAATAATACAAAATTGATGAGAGTGAAGAAATTGTTTATTTTGAACACTTCATGAATGATAACTTTAATAGTAATACAGTCGATTCCGCTTATTCGGGACACATCGAAACTAGTATGTTTAAGCGGCTGGCCCAATTATCCAAAGTTTCATTTACATTTGTTATTTATTCGGTTTGTCGTTTAAACGGAATTCAATCAAAAGAAATTGATGAAATGATATTCGAAACTAAAAAAATGGAAATTACAAATATTATATCTTCTATGGTAATTATGTTCATAATCTAAAATCTAGAGAAAAAATAAGAGAATTGAGCAAAGAAAATGACGATTTTAAACTCTTGATAATAATTACAATAATGCAGCAATACCTCGCATAGTGCGGGTAATCGGTTTCTCCATTATCCTGTACTGTATGAAACAAGACTAATCGAGAAATTTAAAACCGTAGAAATCGAGATTCGACTGTAGAAAAAAATTGTATATTAATTATTTAGAATTTTTTTTCTCAACAAAATTTAGTTTCTTTCTAAATTTCTATTTCTGTTATAAATCCTGACTGATTAAAGATGAATTATGCAATGAATTGCTTTACTAGTAACATTTTGTTTTATTTATGGTAGAACACTGGTGTTCCGCAAAAAGTTAATAGGTGTTTGATGAAAAACTGAAAACTGGAAATAATTACTAAATAAATATTGAATGCATTGCATTTTATTGCTTATGTATTAATACCTACCCCACAAAATTATCAATGTATGAATACTTGCTACATTCCCCAAATATCCAGCTTTTATAAGCATCTTTTTAATCCATTTTATCTATTATAGTTTTCGAGAAAATTAATGAAATGTGAAAACAATTATTTTTCGAGCGTTAATTTTTCAATTTTTCAACTTTGGATAAACAAGTTGTTCCGTACAATATGTAGTACGAATAACAAATATGTTCTAAATAAATTAAATTATAAATATACAATATTCTAAATAAAATTGTAAATAATTTTGTAAAGAAAATGGAAAATTAGAAAAAGGAAATTAGAAGAATAATTCTGTGTTTTGTAATATAATAAAAATAGAGAAAATTGATGAAATACTATTCGTAAGTGCAAGAGATACGTAATTAGCAATGTAAGAGAGCGAATAAAGTGTAAATCGCTAGTGAACCAAGCCCCATGCCTTAAAGGCTTTCAGTGTTAAACTATATATTCCTTACATACGCCACTTGTTGCACAGAACATACAAGAAAGTCGCTGAGATGTTTAGAATATAAGAAGATTTTACTGTATCAAAATCTGTACAGAAATAAAAAAAATATGAATAAATATAATTATTTGTAAACATGCTTTCCGCTTTAAAATTATTGTTTTAATAATATACATTATTTTTATGCGTATTAAAATTAAATTTTATATTAAGTTTTTTTTTGTATATTAATATATAAAATCTTCTAAAATGTAAAGTAATTAACATATTAGGAATACCTCGCATAGTGCGGCTTTGACCTGTGCGGATTCATTATAGTACGGTTTGAAAATTACAAAGTAAACAAACTTTTAATTGACCAAAATAAAAATCAATTCTACAAGAAATTTACATTTTTTTATGAATGATTTCTTATATACAATCGAAGTTTCATTATGTGCTGTATAATTTTTAAACAGTTTTAAAGTCATCGATTAGTCCGGTTTCATAATAAATAAGTTTTACAGTATACATAATAAAATTAATACACAAAGGATTATTGACCGCATTGTTTCCATCTATCGTTTAATATATAATTTATTTTAAATAATTATATTTCATCCAAATACATAGAAATCAAATTAGTTTGTGAATAATTGTATATTTAATAGACAAATAAATGAATATGTTCTATTGTTAAACTTCAAATAAATCCATTCATATAAATCCGTTTAATATATAACATAGGTTATATAAATAAGAAATTATTGGACTGATAAACCTATAATTAATAACTATGAATCTTGCAGGTTTTTAATTTATAGGTTCAAAGTGTTTCTGCCCATAAATAAATGTTTTCTTATTATTAAGAGATATTAACATTATATTTCATTGTATAAAGTTAGCTTAATGTTTCTCTTTTAAATAAACAAAAATAAGGTATTGCAATGTTTATTATTAATAAAAAAATTGAACCAAATATAATTATTTAATTAGTAAAATCATATGTATTGTATATTATCTAGTTGTTTCATAAAATACCGAACTACGGTATTTAAATTATAATTTTGTTATTTGACACTTTAACTAGATATTATATAGAATACCATTTGTACTCTATTTTGTATAATGAACTATCATATCAAATATCAATAATATTATAAATATTGTTCTATACAAACATTATACTTTTACTTTCATAAGAACTTAATTTCAAAGATGTATGAAGAATTTATGATAATTCTAGAAAAAAAAAATTATTTCTTTGTTTCATTTATAAAATTATAATCTTCGTCCCGTGTAATTATTTCTTACTTCAAATTAATAATTTAATCAACTATGTAATACCTAGCATAGTGCGGATTCCGACAATATTATTCTAAGTTTGAAAGGAAAAAGTACCTGCACTTTATCACAAGGAAGGAGGACGAAAGGAAACACGAGGCAGAGACAGAATTGGGAGCCTTGCTAGAGCCGGAAAATTTTTGTCAGCGAAATGTTGAAGAGTGTAGAAATCTGGGAGATTGTAGGAGGATACATAACAGAGGTGCGATTACAGAAGAAGACAAGCGGAGGCTGCAGAGGACCTACGAGGACAGTTGCAGTGGAGGCCAGATACTTTACCTAGTTATTATATAGAATATCTGTTGAATTCTATTAAATTGTTTAATGAACTGTCAATAGCAATAATACAATCTTACGTCTTTATTGATAAAAAAAAACCCCTATTTCTACATTATTTTTTGATAGTAATAAAAATATTCTTTATAACTTTATTTGAAAGATGTAAATTTGTGATAATTCTAGAAGACATTTTTTTTAAATTTGTTTGTTTTTTTCTTCATGATTAACTACAGTAGTTTATCTAATTTCTCAAGTTATAATCTTCATCCAGTTTCTTCCTTTATTTTGTACAACTACCTTATTTTGCAAAATAACTATATAGTACATAGATTTAACTATCATAAATCTATCAGAATAACTAATTATTTAACAGAATATATACATAAACTCTTTATAATATTTTCTTTTCTTATTATTATAATACAATAAATATTATTAGTATTAATTTATATAAGCAAATTGTATTGAATCATCGTAATGTTGTTATTCGTACATTACTATTTCATAAACAATTCTATTTTATAGGTTTGGCATTAATTAATTATCATTACTAACTGTTTGCTATTATTAATGTGGTTAATTAAAATGTCAGTTCTGGTTATTTTATTATGTAGACTGTTAATATAATAAGAGAAATCGTAATTACATTTACTAAATTAAACTAAAAAATATTAATATTACTGTAGTATAATAATAATTCTGCAAAATTAATTTTTATGAATGCACAATCAAATGATAATTTTTTGTTTTCCTAAATATTTTATTAAATACGACTATAATTATTTACATTTTTGTATGTAATAAAATTAATGCTTTAATAATAATAGTTATTATAAAAGTTATTCATAAATATAATAATTAACTGTTCAAATAAAAGGTAATTAGTTTTAGGTTTTTCCATCATCTTTAATATTTTTTAGACAGAATTGAAATAATGTAATTGTTTATATAATTGTAATTTCTTCTTATTTTCTTGTGTTATTGCTTACCTATAATTCGTATGTCGTTTTTGCTACAGAATAAATATGAAGAGCAAAATATGACATTAAAACATCTAATTTTGCACTGGACATAAAAATTTAAATATTTAAGACCTATGTTGCTAATATTCATAAAGAAAATCAAAAATTGGATTGAATTCGTATGTACTATGGGTGGGTCAGAGTGACCCACGTAATATTTCTTTTCATTCTACTGTATTTTATGTTTGGTGGTTGACCACAGTAGGATAAAAGTAGTAGCGGTGAGATGTTTCTATTTTATTGTAGAATGTTTTTCGGGTCAAAGTGATCCATTTATAGGAAATACGTTCTTCAAATATCATCATTATTTGAATTTCAAAGTGTAATAATTTCAGTTTCCCATGTACCAAAACGGGGAAATCAGCAATTCTGATATCCAGTGAAAACTACACTAATACTGTGGCCTTATTTCATTGAATATTTTATATCGCTAGTGTCAAGAGTAAAGCTATATATGAATCTTCACCATTGTGAAAGAAGAATTCTAGGTATTATTTGATAAAACAAGTAGGACATGTTTGGGTGAACTATATATGCATGATCCAATGTTCAACCAAAATATTCCCAGAAATCTCAGAATTCTGACCGCAAATATCATGAAAATTAAAACGTGTATTGAAAAACTACCTAATGAATGGATTCCTAAATCCAAAAGAAAGATCTGTTTTTATCCAAGCAAGATAGACAAGAAAACAGCAACGTTTTGTAACAAATGCAAAAGATCAATTTTTGCTACTCGTTAAAAAAAAAGACTGTTTTGAGCAAAAAAAAGTTTTAAATGATGTTAAATTTATTATATAATAAGAATAAATCTGTATTTATTGTAAAAAATAATGATTTGTTCCTTTGTTAATATTTATTAAATGGATTATTTTGTGGAACCTGTGTTTTATTTATGTATCGGTAGTAGTTACGGTTTAAACTTGTTATACACATACATTTTTATATCAAATTTTGTAATATTCTAATTAAAATAAAACTAAAACACATTGTAATGACTTACCTTTAATTTGCAGTTTTTCTTTGTAGATGATGATAAAAGTAGAATTGAAATTGCCATAGTAATCATTGATTTTAACCTGAAACCATTATTTTTATTAGTTAAAATATCTACTTATTATCAATAAATGTTTTTACATCATTTAGTAATAATTTTTATTGTATTTAAACATATATTGTTTAAATTGTACAATTGTTCAATAGAGAAACTATAACTTTTGTTTGTTATAATTTAAAGGTAAAATAAACAATAATAATATTTATTGTTACAGTTACCTACAAAGAAATAAAAAAAACATTTATGTAATTGTAATAATAAACCAGATTATAACACTGAATGAAATAATTTCGTATACATACAATATTATAAAAATATAATAAGTATGTTAAGTAATTAAATATTAGTGCTAATAATATGAACATTAATATTTACTCTAATAATTTATCAAAAAAACATATTTTCTTTCAAACTTACATTTGAAAAAAAAGAAGTATAATATTCTTGTTTTTTAAATTAAGTCTTTGAATATACGAACTGTTCTTAGTAAAATTAAATTGGATAGAGTTGTTCCGGCACCGGAGGAATTTCAAATGCACGACCAGTTTAAAAGACCCGCACTTATGGACTGAAATATGCATGCACGAATCGTATTTACCTGCGAAACAATTAGGAAGTGAGCGTTTTTTTTGGGGGTTGCGGAAAAAAAAAACATATGAAAGGAGAGTTAACAACAGACGAAGGGGACTTTTTTTCGACCTCATTTAAATTTTTCGTTATTAAAATGATACCGCATACACTATTTCACGTTACTTCTTGAGAAACCGGTAACAACTTCAAATTTTAATTGAAGATTTCCTTATTCATTTAATCATATTGCTGTAATTGAATAGAATAAGTACTTTTTTTTTGTTTTTCTATAAAATTAATTTCTAAAATATAATTTATTGTATACTTTAAAGATATTTATATAAAGAGTTATAACAAATTAATTATAATTTAATACCACGCATAGTGCGGATTCCGCCAATATTCTGCACTGTTTGAAACAGGACTAATTGAGGATTTTAAAACCACAAAGATCCGGTCATAATTTAATTTAGTTTTACTACATTTATTTAGCAGATTAACTAAAAAAAATACAATTTTCGAACTGTCAGTAAATTTATCTACAGTCATACCACAATTAACAAACCGAGCAGATCGTAATATAAATTCACTTTATTAATTAAAACATCAAAGGTAAAAATACCATTCATCACTTTGCAAAAATAAAGAAAAGATTTTTTTTATTAAATAAACAGTCAAGTTACATACAAAGTGAACTCACACTTGCATCAGGATTGTTTTTCAATAAAAAAAAAATGAAATTAAAGACTTCGGTCCGGTTTATTAAGGAGTTTTAAATTCGAAGAAATATAATTTAAATGTACAGGTATCCCTCGATTTACAAACTAGTTCCGTTCCAAAGAGTTGTTCGTAAGTTCAATTTTGTATTGCTAATTGCATAAATTTAGAAATACTTACTTAGAAATACTTTTCAATTAATACATAACTATTATTTAATAAAAAACTTCCAAAATATTATATTTTAGTAAAGAAATTATTTATATTTGTTTTTTTTATCACTATATATCTCGTTGTAATAAGTTAGAGCTTTTAAAATTCGTAAGTTCGTAAGTCGGGGGATACCTATATTTTAATAAAAAAAAAATGCTATTTTTTATTGCAGCAGTAAAATAAAATAGAAAATTCACTAATTCCATACATATCAATAAGAATAATAAAACAGAAAGATTAACGGCTGCAAAGAGTTATTATGCATTTTAATTAACTCTGAAATAATAATATTTATATTTTTTTTCCTGACTAATTCATTTCAATGAACAATTTAATGATAATTAAATAAATTTTCCGAACACCACAAAAAAAGGTTCATCGAATATATATGTTTTACCGAACAATACTTGGAAATATTACAATAGTTACAGAGTTTTTTTTTTAAATAAACGCTCGTGAAAAACAAACTGAATTTTCACAAAAGGCAAAAAAAAAACATAAAATAAATATAACGGGAAAACTGTGGAACAAATATTATGGATAGACGTTTTCAATTTATAATTAAATATTTTGTGTATTTACATCCCCGACGCATGTGTATTATTTTTATTATATTTAAATAGTGAACCAAATATATATACATATTTTTTATTTATTTATTTTCAGTTTGTTTTTGTTGCTGCCGTTGCTGTTTTGTTGTTTGTGTGCAACGTAGCCCATTCAAAATTAATTCGATATTATTTTATTCGAGAGACCATTTTGCTTTTATTTTTATATAAAATTCACCATTATTGAATTACCGAATTTGCGTATATCGAAATTGAAATACACAATTGATAATTTCGACACTGCAAAATATACGGAGATGTCTGAAAAACAAATATTGCTATTCAATTTAACAAACAAAAATTTCGCATTTAAAAAAACAACTGAAGTAATTACGTAATTTCTATCATTTTGTACTTAATTATTTTATGTTGTTAATTGAAAATACACGTGTTGTAGAAGTATTTCACTTTTTTTTTTAAATTAGCTTATGAACTGGTGCTCCCTCTATAACAAGGCGCGGCAGCTTCGGAACTTACGTAATCTCCCTCTGTGGGATAGAAGCTGAACCATTGAGGAACTGCATTATCGGCAGGCTTTCATAAAAAAAATGCTTAGGGGTCGATTACGGGCGGTATACAACCAAAAAAATAACACACGCACGCTTCGCATGGGGTGGAAGCCGCAACCCTAATTGTTTTTTAATGGACACGTGACGGGCGTTCTGTTGTGTGTGTGTGTTTTTTTCAATTCCCTACCTACCCTAAACCCCTACGATTTTTTTAAATATGGACTACCTGGCTTTTTACACTGTATTTAGGGGTTACATGGACTTGTCAGCACAATAACGGGGTGGGATTTTTTTACGTACATCGTGTTAATACATACTCTTTTTTTTTCATACGGCTCGCTTACAGGAGGTAGTTTTTTTTTCGGTCTGTTACGTACCCTACCGTTTTTTTTACAAAAGGCATTACGTGATAATTGGGATATATAAATATTATGACTTTTTTATTGGTTGTAAGGCTACTGCTGCGACGGTACATTTTTTTTATTTCTATTCTTTCGGATTGCTTTAATAAAAAGGTAGATAAAAAATGATTCGTGTAAATAATTGGTACGTTATGAAGTCTGTTGTAAAGGTAATTACTTTTTTATTTGTAGATTGTCGAGACGTTGTAATAAGTTAATAACGAATCGAAACGAAACGAATTATATTATGCATAGTTAATACAAAAATATGATCAATATTTAACACATGTTGACCGGTCACGAGTTAACTTGTAGCATTAGTTAATATGACACTCACGGTGTTATAGAAAATTGCAAAAACTTGGTTATCGTGTTAAATCCTATCCGTGTTAATCATTTTCTTGGTATTTAAGTTTTTATTACAATTTTAGTACTCGAAAATTTTTAATTATGGCGGAATGATGGCACCGTCATATTTTTTTCAATTTCAGTGATTTTGAAATAAATGGTATTGATTTAGAGAGTGATAGTTATGAATATGATATTAGACCACCAAAACGGCAAAAAAGGAATGTAATTTGACACAGATTTTGAAGTATTTTCAATCCACTAGAAAATAATATTACACCAACAAATATTTTGGGTGTAACTGGATATGTCCAAAGTTTCATTTCAATTTATTGTGTATAAATAAAGTTTATTGAAGTTTATTTAAATTGTTTTCTTTCCTCATTCAATTACGAAGTAATGAGATAGCTTCTGCGTAAAAGTACTCGTCAACAATGTGTTAATATGTTTGCAATTGTAAGTTAATATAAATATTAATAATTGCTTGTTCTATTATGCAAAATAGTCCGTTCATTAAAGAAACTAGTAATAAATAATGAAAGAAAGGTATAAACATAAATAATGACTAACGTTATTTAAGGAAAATAATAAATAAAAATGTTCATTTGCTGTAATTTTTGCTTGTAATTACTTATGCATTACATTAAATTAAATATTATTGTTATTTATTATTATAAAAGAAATAATTTTGTGGTCCAATTATATATAAAAAGTAATTATAAATTATAATATCGAGGAAAATTGCCTTGGATAATATCGACCTTGGATTTTTTATTATAATTGACAAGAAAAAATGTAAATTTAGTAATTTACATTCTATTTTTAATTCATTCAATACAAATAAATTTGACCACACATGTATGTAATTTCTTAACTTTCCCAATTCACAATGTTATGTAAAAAAAGTATCGGAAACGAGAGGACGGTATATTTATAGGGACAACATTGAAGGATGATAACCACATGTACTTTAACTCGAGATGCAAATTTGGATTTCAAGAAATATAATATTATCATTTAAATTCAATATATATATTAACAGAAAACTTTGCTATTTTTTTATTTCGCTGAAGTTTTATTTGAAACTACAGGTATACCCCGACTTACGAACTAGTTCCATTCCAAAAGGTTGCTCGTAAGTCGAATTTATTTGTAAGTCGTATCATGGTTTAATTCCGTGATACTGACTGCATACATTTGAAAAAATAGGTTAAAATAAACAAAATACTTACTTACAAATACTTTTCAATGTAGACATCACAATTACTTAATAAAAAACGACAAAACAAACGAGTGCAACAAAACAGGTTAAAAACATTTTCCAAAAATATTATATTTTATTAAAGAAATTATCAATTATAAATCTCCTTGTAACAAGTTAGAACTTTTAGAATTTTGTTCGTAAGTCCGTGAGTTCGTAATTTTATAAATACTTTTTTTTTCATCGCTCCAGAATTATTTCATAGCAAATATATATCTATTATACGAAAAACGTAGGAAAAACGATACGTAAATAGATCATGCATCAAATAAATAACGTAAAAACAAAGGGACCAATCAGACAAATCAAAATAACCAAATATATTCATCTCTTCAGTTTTAATGAAATATTATAATTATATTATTCAGCTGTTTGGGCCAAATTCTTCTAAGAATTTGTAATTAAAAAGTATTGCCATTATAATTGTTCATAATTATATTCTAAACTCCTCTTTGATTACTATTTTTTTTTAAATAATTTGCCTTAGGAAGAAATATTATTTGCTCATGTCATTATTTACTGTACTTCTTAATAATAGATTAAAGTTAATTATCAATGAAAACAATTAAATAATAAAGTTTTTCTAGAATTAAATATCTTATATAATTACTAGAATTAGTGCCGCAACAAGCAAATCATATGCCCCGTGCTGGTGCTCAGCAAGAAATCAAACGGACCAAAATTCATTTAAAATCTGTTTAAATATAGATTTTTGTTTTGATAAGATACAAAATTTTTGTTTCGTGCAATTCATGATGTTTTCTATTTTTATGTTTTACGATTTGCGTTTCTTTAAAAATATAGTGTGTTTATACAATTTCGGAATATTGTTATACATTGTTATCTGATATTCCAAATGTTAAATTGTAGTTATACAAGATGTTCTTAGTGTTTTTCTTGTGTTAATTTCGCTAAGCTGATGACAAAAAAAAGTATTAGGAGTGGTAGTTTGGAGGAAATGGCAATGGCATTCCTTATCTAGTATGATATCCCTTTATGACTTGAACGGAGCAAACAAAGCGACGAGGGCTCTTCTATTTTACAGTTGTTTCGCCACCAGAGTATTGTGTGTGTGTGTAGGTTTGGGTGTGTGTTTATAAATGCGTGTGCATCTGTGGTATAGTGTGCGGGTGTCTCTTTTAATAATTTCTAGGGCCGGCGAGGAAACAAAGATGGCCGCCTTAAAACTAACCTCAATTTATCAATGTCTTCAAGATAAGGAAACAATGGCGCGTGTAAAACATCCATTGTTTCTCTTCTCGTTTCGTAACGGGCAAAACAACCCATCTTTGTGTTTGTATGCATATACACACACACACACAAACAGACGCACACATAGAGCAAGAGAGAGACGGATAGAGAAGAGAAAGACCTAGAGTGGAGAGACACCGTTGTGTTAAATGTATGGAACGCTGTTGAAACAAAACACTGCACAATGACCAAGGACTCGAATTTAATTCGCCGGCTGGGGAGAGAAAAGCTCCTGCAGGATGAATAAAGAGCCGGGAGGAGAGCTTTGCCTCCTCCTCATCTCTTCGTTTTACTAAATACTTCTACAACTACCCGTTACTCTTACTTGATTCTATTCTCTCTCTCTCTCTTATTATTTATTTAATTTTTCGAAGGAGTTCTGTTACGTTATAAACTTGATAATAATTGCTAGAAATCCATTTTCTTTGGTAATTAAGGCGAAAACGCAGAGATGCCAAGAATAATTATATTAGAGAAGAAAATCTGGAACGCTTCTTTGTTTGTTCCATTTATTTACATCAACGTCTCTCGAGCTCGGTCACGTCCACGCGAAACATACTCTACCCTCCTTCATTCCTTCCTTCTATATTTTCCACTTTGGATTGGACGGAGCAGCGCCGGTCTTAAGCAACTATGGAATAAGTAAATAATTATGTTGAGTTTCGAGACTCAATTACATTACCATTTTTATTCTTTCGCATTTTTTAATTAAACAAGTTACCGCGACGTTTTAACTTTCATTAATTAAAGCAATTAATCTTTCTCGAGTTTAAATTATATATTCTAACTGTTCATATTTGTCATTAACTTAAATAAATTGTAAGATTTTTTAAGAATATTGGTAGTTTTACTTTTAACTCATTCAATACAACTAAAGTTGAACTTAACTTTCCTAAACTACCAAACATAAGGTACCTAATAAACGACTTTTATTCATGAAATTAGTTTATTTATTAGTAAATAATAATTATTATTTTTTATATATTTAAAGGATTTTTCGTTATACAGTGGAGCCTCGCTTAACGAGTTTAATCCGTTCCAAAATTTCCGGATTTTTACTCGTAAAGTGAAACATATTAAAAATACACATAATATGTGTACACAAGTTTTAAAAATGATGTAGCAGGCGCGCAATCCTGTACTTCTCTTCTCATCGTCACTCGTTATGAGAAACATCGCTCGTTAAGCGAGTAATTATGCGAGGTGCTCGTTAAACGAGGTTCCACTGTATATTATATTATTTTTTAAATTATCTTATATTTAAGATTTGACTTTTTTTGGATAATTAACAAAAGAATAGCATAGAATACTAAGTAATTTCATCCTGTATGAATTTTATATTATTTGTATTTGACTTCATAAGACTCGTAGTTAATAAAACGTGTTTAAAGATGTTTTATCAATGGGAATGTAGAAATAATAATAAATAGCTTTAAAATAAACAATTACGGAATCATTAAAAAATATGACTTATTACATCTTTTATAAGAATATGTATACAATGAACAAAAAATAACATAAAAGGTAATATAAATCTACACTTGTAAAGTTTTAAATTATAGTTAATAAATAGAATTTGTACAAATTAACAATCAAGAAAATTTAGAAATTAGAAAATTTTGGGTACAATTTGAGGATAATTTACATTCACAAGTAGTACTGTATTATTTTTAATTACAATATTAATTTGGAAATAATTGCTAACTGAGACAAATCTCATAAGAATAGAGCAATTTCTTTGTAACTTTTTATCGTTATTTTGATAAATTATACTAAAGAAAATGACGTGGATATATGCAAAATGATAATGTCTTGTAAGATAAGCTTTTTCAGCCAGCATCCCTTGCGGACGGTACGTCCACCCTTCCTACGCTTCCTTAATCCACCTTCACATACGGTGGAATTGAATGCATGATGCGAGAGACCCAAGCGGGTTTCAGCGTCGCGCCTCCATGTATCCGCGTGTACATGAAATCTAATACAGAAAACCTGGAACAAAAGAAAATCATCTGACGGACATTTCCCCAGGAAAAGAGGGGGCTAAAAACTCCTTGGTCGACCAATGAAAACTCGGCTGAGTGTTCAGTTGTTTTATTGATCGGTATTTCAGACGGTGTGCTTGCTCTCTTCAGACGTTCAGGGAGGGAAGGACGACGTACACTTACTCTTTTACGTAATGCACACGTACAAGTGGAACGAAACGAAACGAACGAACGAACGAACGAAAAGCTCAGGACGAGGGGAAAGGAGGACGGTCGGAGTTCGCCGCTGAGGACGATGGGTTGGGGGATGAACGGGGATGGGAGAGAGTCGACGCCGCCACCGCCTCCGTCGTTTCCTTTCGTCCTCCCGAACCCCTCTCGCGCTCTCTTTTACAAAAGGCCTCCCCCGGTTCCTTTTTCGCTGCCTTGTGCAAAAACCTCCCTCCCTTGATCATCAAGGATCCGTGCGTCTCGTGGAAATTGGAAAAAGAGGGGCAACAGCGCTCCTCCACTCATTACTTCTTTTTTTTTGTTCAAACGGGATTAGAATTTAATGAGTATACCCGGCGTATCCACCATAAACAACACTGCTTTTATCTCAAAGCAATATATTTAAATTGTTTTCAAAGACTTTGCTATACGTTACATATTAAGTAACTTGTCAAGTACATACTCATTGACAAGTTGTTATTTTATACTTTTGCAAGTACAAGTACTTTGCCAAGTAGCATACACAACACAATTGAAGCGTTACATAATATTGCATTTTATTCAAATACAACATGTACAACTTGTTATCAAATATTTTTGTTTCATTTAAGCAAGTACAAGCAATTTACGTTTACTTAATACGTTTACTTTAAGTAAGACTCATTTAAAAAACTTACAATTTATATTCTTATGCCAAAGAAAAAAAAACTAAAACTAAAGTATTTAGTGCTTTGTCAATTAGCAAACGGTTTTATTCGTTTGAGTCGTCTAATGATGTTATGAACGTTAAGAAGACGCTTCTAGGTTGATTTGGTTTTGTAGCCTCTTTTGATAGGACTTGGAAAATCTACTGATGATCTGTAACTGACTCGATATTGAGATCATTATTGTTTATATAAGATAAGCTTCTTGTAGATTGATAGTTTAGACTTGAGTTCATCACTTTTATTCTTAATATATTCTATAAATAAATACAAATGACTATTGACCATATGATCTTTCCATCCTATAAATAATTTATATATTCAAATTATTTCCAGAATTCTTGTCTCTAAAATAAATAAATATATACATCAATTGTATATACAACTATGCGAGATAGTGCAGGTTATCGGTTACGCCAATATCCCGCTCAATTAAAATTTAGTTTCTTTCAAAATGTTCAATCCGTAATATAGTAATCGAAGGCGCACTAATTAATCCAAGTTCTTGAATAATACAGATTCTATTACAGATTCTATTAGAGGTAAATTATAAATGTGGAATAGATGCTAAATAGTTTCAGGTATTCTGTTAAATAGCGAATTATACACTTTGCCACTGCACAGGTATCCTGACTTACGAACTTCCGGACTTACGAACAAAATTATAAAAGCTCTAATTTGTTACAAGGAGATATATAGTGATAAAAAAATAACTGTTGAAACCAAAATTGATAATGTCTTTAATAAAATATAATATTTTTGGAAGATGTTTTGTATCTGTTTTGTTGCATTTGTTTCTTTTGTCGTATTTTATTAAATAATTGTGATGTCTACATTGAAAAGTATTTGTATGTAATTATTTTGTTTTTTTTTAATCTATTTTTTCAAATTTATGCAATCAATAATACGGAATTGAACATATATAAAAACCATGAAAAAGTGTGGTAAGATAGTATATTTTGAAATGTTTACAATTCCCCTGACTTACGAACAACCCTTTGGAACGGAACTAGATACATGTATTTAAAAAAAAAAAACTTAGAAATTATAATTTTGTTCATTTTTATACCAATTTATTTCAATTATATACAATTATTGTTTTTAAAGAAACATTGATTTAAATGAATGTATAAAAAAATAAATACATATTAAATATTACAATAAAAAAACTTATTTTATCAGTATTTATAATGTTGAGAAAACGTGAGAAATGTAAACTCATCATAACATGCTGTCCTCACAAACATGTTATTCTGTTACAGTCTACATCCTTGAATATCATATTCAACTTGTCTTTTCTCTGGATCTACTAATCAATATTATTATATAAATACATTTATACCAGCGACATTGACTTAAAGGAAAATATGTTTGCAAATGACAGCGGTTTATTACGGAGTGGAAAAGAACAATGGAATCTGAAAACAAATATGAACGTGAATTTTATACTATTACATGATGTGCAACAACAATCATAATTTATTTGACAAAAATTAATATGTTTAATAGTATTTAAATCGCACTCGAAGACAAATAATACTGTTCTGCTGCATTTTTTTGGATATCTCCCAAACTTACAATAAAGAATGCCATCCGGAACTCTCCTATAAAATTGAAAATATATATACTTTCTTCGAATATCTAGCGGATAGATTGTTCCATATAAAGTTACTATTTCTAATTGGACCTGGGGTACCGTAAGGAAGCGTACTCGAACCTATTCTCTATATCATTTTCACATTGGACCCAACACTAAATATAATAACAATTGCGAGATTTAAAATATTCCAGGACTAATCAATGTATAATGACTATTTTTAATTATTATGTTATAAATATTATCAAATGAAAATTCTAAAGTGCATACCAGTCTATTCAATGATGACTGTAGTCATCTAACCACATTCCTACTATAAAACAAGATGTTTATGTAATATAAAGTTAGTCCTTCCTAGTTAGTATGTATAACCATAGTAACAAATCTAGATTCTGTGATTCTGAGCAACTGTAATGTAGACCAAGAAGTTGTAATATTATAGTACATCGTATATATGTAGTTTATCGTATAAAGTGTTTATTATCGTAAAAACACTAACTTCACCTTTAGCATTCCTTAAAAACTCAACTAGGACTCCACAACGATATAACTACAAGATATTCATTAGTGTCAAGAGATGTTCCATCTTGGGACAAAACAAAACGATTCACTTAGAAGAAACATATAAAGGAAAACAATTCGGTCTGAAATTCAGAAAACTCTATTGAAGCAGTCAAGAAGAAAATGAGTATGATAGATAAGAAATTATTGATATACAAACCCATTCTCCAACTAGTGTAGAGTTGTGTACAGTGGTGGAGTTCAGCAAGCAACTATAACATCGAATAACAATAATAATACATAACAGGGGTGGCCAGAATTTTGTACACAAGTGCCATAGTCACCTACCAGAAAATATTGGGTACCGCATCTAAAGTTTTTACTATAAAAATTTATAAAAATTGTGAATTGCAATATATATTTTATTTATTAGTTGAGCCAAAACTCTTGAATATAATACTCCTGTTATATAATATAATGACAATTGTAGTGTCAACAAATTTACTTAATGTTAAAAAAATATTTTTATAAACAAAAATAAATGAAATAAAGCATCAAATTAATACTAATCATATTAAGAGAAATTGAAAAATCTTTGTTGATATAAAAAAAATATAATACAAGTAGTTCTGATGTAGAATGGTAATTATGTAATAATAAGTGAAAAACAAAATTTATTCATTAATTTTGTTATAAAGTCCTATTAATAAACATTTAAAAAACAAAAAAATTAAAAATAATTGAATTATAAATGTCACGTCAATATTATATTATATAATAAAATCAGACGGAGAGCGCAAATAAAGTATAGATATTTTTGAATTGGATTTAATTAAATGGGAATGGTAATTTGATTCGAACTGGGCTACGGCCATTTCTTCGGCGAATGTAATTAGATATTCTTGTATGGGGAGACGTGAAATTTGATGAAAAGAAAATTTAAATATTTAACTTGATGGCAAAGGTCAATAAGAAAATATTAGATTACTCGACCACCAACTGCTGGACGTTGCGGCTCGACCGACTTCGCCGTAACGGCACAGAATTGAATTTAATTTACGCCTCGAACACAAAAGCCGTTTTTTCATCGCATCCATTTAAGAACCCAACAAACCCAGCACAATTACAGTTTTGTTTACAATTATTTTAAGTAATTTATAGTTTTAGAAAAAATAGATTTAAAACAATATTATTTAACTAATTTTCTTTGATTTACTAATCATTAAAGAAAAAATAGGAATTAATTGGTAAATTAATTAAATTTAAGTTAAAAGGAAATTTTTATTATTTGTATTTAACAGTGTTTCTGACGGCAATTGTTAAAAATACATTTTAAACAGGTTAGAGTTTTGCACTTTGCAAATACCGTGACATTTTCAGTCGAAAATTACATTGAGTGTATTGACTTTTTATTTTGTAATTTATTGATGTTATTATTTATTTTTTAATTGAAAGAAATAAGGAAATTGCTTCGACTTTGGACAATAATTCACCATGAATTCTTATTGTGGACATTTACTCGAAAACATTGCATAACAATAATTAAACGTTCCAAGAAGCAGGACCGCATCAAGGTTGTTGTGGGACCGCATCAAAGTTTTTGTTTTTTTACGGGTATTTTTCATCGGCACACAAAAAATGTGCAGATCCTAGAGCAATGATGAAAAACTTTTTGGGATCAAATCAAAATTCAGAAAAAAATAATCTTAATTTGGGTGCCCTGTTACATAGATCAGGGTTTCCCAAACTTTTCCAATAACGTAACTCTGAAATTTTCACGGAACACTAGTATTTTGCGAAAGATAGTTTGAGAAGCCTCGACATAGATGATGGGAGGGGTATGAATTCAAATGTTTTCAAATGTAATGAATGTTAGAACGGTAATATAAGCCGTATTGCTGCAACCAACAACACACGCTGACGTACACATTGTTCAGAGAGTTAATATAAGAGTATCAATGTAAGACTTTACCTACCAATTGTTCTTTCTCTATCTATAAACTTCCTATCATAACAACAATGGACATAAATAATACTTTTTGGCGTGTAACCTAAAATCACTCACTGTAGCACCTCTAACATGCATGTGCCTAATGGATAAGACTTTTGAACATTTTTTTGCTAAAAATTAATCTACTTATCAACAAAATGCAACTGACTCAAGAACTTAAACCAAGAGACTAAAAATATTATCATTTTAGTTAAATAAGGTAAATTTTAATTTTAAAAAATGTAAGATTATATAAAACATTATTTTAGTTTTTTTTTACATTCTAACGGAAGTGTTTTGTATAATCATTATTAAATACAACAATATTTTAATATTATATAAAATTCGTTAATCTATAATTAACTAATGGACTATCATAGTTTAATAATATTATATTCGTAAAATTGAATTTATATAGTATAGTGAGGACTTGCCAAATTTGGACCAGTGCCTAGGTTGTACCACTGCTGAATCATGATATTAGTATAATGAATCATATAAATGCTAATATAAATTGGTTAGACGTATAGTTCAATGATGTATTAACTTTTATGGTACAGAAGTTTATGAGAATTTATTTCCCTTTGGCAGTTAGAAATTTATTGTTTTACTTTAAAACTGCTGGTTCTTAAACTACTCTAAATAAAGTAGAAAATATATCATGCAAAATGAAATTATTTAACTACAATTTACTAAAATATTTCTTTAATAATAATTATTTATAAAAGTTACTTAATTTTGGACTACAAGCAGTTACCTAACATGAAAAATAAATTGTATCATTTTGCCAACCGGATTTTAAACATTAATTTTACAATTACAATTTTCTTTAAAAAGTGTAAATTGTTGTTAATTGTTTTATATTAGTTATAATATAATAAAACAATTTTCTTGTAATAAAAAACATTCAATTAAAAACTTTATTAGATTACGTTTTGTAATTTACTTTACTAAAATTGTTTACCTTAAGTTAACATGTTTAAAATAATATTTTAGTTTTTATTGTCATTTAGAAGTTATGTATGAGTAAAGTCGGTGGATATCATATCTTAATCCAATAACCACTATGCACTATGGGTCATGATTGCGCCACAAACTCGCCTAACTTGGAGGCCCTTCGCCGTGTCTCCAGTTGTAGTCCCCGCATCAGACCAGACTACATACTATATAGTATGAACACGAGTAAGTGCGTGTATGTATGTTTTGTGAAAGGGACTGGCGGCGCTGCCGTTCCCGTAATGTAATTATTAAAGTGGCCACAAATTGCCATCAATATCAACTAATTAATGCCCGGAACTTGCGGACTATTAGCAGTGCGTTGCTTCCATCCATACCATACCAAAAGCATACACCATCCCCTCTTCGATCTAGCACACAATTTTCACTCGCTTCCCAATTGCGCGTAATAACGTTATGCAAACACGTGCTTTCCTTCTTTTCCTCTATATATATTTTTTTTGCATGTGCTGTGTGAAATCCAATATGCGAGGATAAATGTCGCGGAAGATGGGAGCAAAAAATGGCAGATATAATACAGTCACGTATGCGTGTGTATACGGTGTGATTCAAATGCAAATGCGATGGCCTGTGTTTATCAAGTGTGTATGTGCACGATCCTCGTTCCGGATAGAACGCCGTTGCTGCCGCCGCCGCCTCAGCCGCCCGCGCAACCGCCCCCGTCTATCCTGCGGGCCCTTTTGTTCCGACTCATTTACCGCTTCTTCTTCTTCTTCCTCTTCATTTGTTCGCGAGCCACCCGCGATCTCCCACCGGGGATGACGATAGAGAAGACATAGAGAACCTTCCTCCCCTCAACCTCGTTATATATTTATAAAGCAGCAAGAACAAAAATATAAAACAAAGTGGTATATTTAATGCATGGATGTATTATTTATGATAAAGATTACAAAAGTAGTATTTTCTTCTATATTATTCTATTATACACGAATTATGCAATACATATAGATTATTTCTTTAAAAGCGTTTATACGAAAATCAACTTTTCCTAATATATAATAACAGTACAAAAAAAATATAAATAATACTAATAATAAACAAAATAATATAAATGCATAGTAATCCATGATAATAAGACAAATTCCAATATAAATTAATAAAAATATTTAATAAACTGGCCAAATGGCTATCGACTGAAGTTCTTCCGCCCGGGAAAATAAATTTAACAGCCAGGGTTGAAACTAGGAGGGTTTCAATCAAGGGACATTAGGTATTAAAAAAGGGTTAATGTGGGATATTTAAATTTGGTATTGATATTTCGGTTTCGAGGAATATAGAATCTAGAGAGAGAGGCGATATTTCATTCTTTGGATTTAAATTTCACGGATAGCGAAAGATGTCGGTCAAGAAGAGGAACTATTTTGGTTTTGGAGTAAAGGTGATTAGGAGGATTGTGTAGAGCAGAGTTGAAACCTGGAATGAAACAACAACAGTTTGCTAGTCTTCGCATATCAGAAAACATTGAATTTAACCAATGTAAACATTACTTTAATATATTTATCTAAAATAAATACAAGTTGTCTAGTAAAAACTGTCGCGGTTGACATTAAACGGATAATCTTTCCCGGTGGATAGTTACCATTATGATGATTTGATTTTTTTTTTAATTTGTTGGTTGGCTGTCGTCTTGTAGGTTAAGTTCTGTAGTATATAGATGCTCTGCGATTCCACTATTTCATTCGACTGTGAATCTCCTGCTATCCTTAACACTGTCATTGCCCACCGATTTGGCTGAAGGTCCATATGCTGAACCTCATTTATATCACTGTACATCTGTAAATGGACGATGGCCCTATTGCTGCAAGCACCGAGTGGGCTTGACCAGGATTCGAACCGGCGCCCACAAATTGGGTAGGGCAATTTAACCATTCGGCTATTAGTCGCCCCGAAAATAGAATACAAAAGTTAATCTATACAAAATAAAATTGCAATATTAATCATTATACATTCAAGTATCAAATAACTACACCTAAAAGTTATTATTATTATTGATTACATAATATCTATTATCAATGATTATTTATGTAGATTATGTAATTATTTACCTTTTGCATGTAAAATATTAACAAAAGAAATTTACTATCATTAAAATACTTTAGCAGAAAGACTTGGGTTAATATCTAATATCATATATAAATTAGGGACACAAAAATTTTATAAATAAAATAATTTTAAATTGACGAAGAAAGTGTATAAATGTATTTTGATATTAAAATATCTGTATGGAATGATGTTATGTCAGAGTGAAGGGATGTAAAAATACGTGATGTGAATACAGGGCGCAATCAAGATATGTTGGATAGGACGGAGGCCGCCGCCGTTGATTCCTGTTCGTGTTGCATAATTGTTTTTATGGAAGGTCGGAGAGGGACGTGGAGGGACATTAGCGCGTGTCCAGACCAGAGGCATATGTTCGTGTGTCCCGCATTTTCGGATGGTCATTGTGTGGACGAAATACTACATCAACAACAAAACAAAAAAAAGAGAACGGAAGAGAACTTTAGTACAGGGGAGACGCGCGTCTCTCCTCTTGGACACGCGTTCCCATTCAGCACATTCACCGGCCAGTCTTCCCCTGGACTGGTCAAACCCGTTTCCATTATTGCTGCAACAATATGAAAATACAAGCGAATCAGAATAAAAAAAGGGGAAACAGAGAGATGCACCTTTTGGGACAGCGCAACGAAGGGTCAGTTGCGAAAAAAAAATGGAAGGGAAGCGACTCGGGCCCTCTGACCCTTCACTCGAAATTTGTCATTGACCACTTTGCGAGTTCTCCGTGTCTGCGTGCCATCAGCAACAACCAGATGCGACCTCTAAATACACGCTTTTATTTAAGGAGAAACATTTGTTAAAGACTATTTGGGTTAATAATTGACTTAATTAAACACACCATTATTTCCGTACTCTTAATGGCACTTCATTAAATAAGAAATACCTATCATTAGTTAACAAATGCTCCAAATTTTGGAAATTCCTGCGTTTTAAATTCGGCCGAAAATTCAGGTCCGAATTAAATTTCTCTTTTGAACTCATGCACTTAATGCTATACATTTCAATGTTTTTAATATTACTTCTCCGACGAAAATAATAGTATCCAGATAATTGTCTTAAATGAATACATATATATTAGTAAAACTCAATTACTAAGGAGATTTCACTTTTTACCCGTCTATCGTTTATTAAGATCATTGTATTATTTGTTAATATTTTTGTGATTTAATTTTTTTTTGTGATTTTGTTTCTTCAAATAACAAAATCCAATTTAATTTATGAAATTTCATACATTGGATTAAATCAGATTATATAATTTCCATTAGATAAAATTAACAAAAAATAACAATAATATTCGAAGTAGAAAGACCTATGGTTTTTATTTTTATTATTGCATTAATGTTTTATTTTGTACTTTTTAATGTTGCAAGAAATATTATTGGTTCGACTAAATTGAATTAAAAATGATCTTCTTTTAGAAAATCCCAATTGTTCAAGTATTATAAAATAATTAATCTTTTTGAGAGAAATAATAAATAGAATCATTGACAAGAAGATTATTCATTTAATAAATTTGGAAAAATATTGACCGTAGTAATATATATATATACAATCAATTACTTTTAATATTTTATAAATACAGTTAAAATAGGTTAAAATGTGGCCAAAAGTTGTACTAGAAGAAGAAATCAAAAAAAGAAATGAAGTTGTCCTGATGGCTAAATCAATAGGTTTTTAAAATATCCATGAAAAGTATGTTGTAAATGAATGCAAAATAGATGGATTTTAAAAAATTTGTAATTACAAAGAAAATGAAAACTAAATTTATAAAGTTCCTTCCAAAAAAGTAATGTCAACAACCAAAGATTTTAAAATGTCTTGATGACTTGTATCGATATCTTTTTAGTGAAAATGATTCTGATTTAAAAGTATTGTTAAGCGTGTTAAATCCAATATATATTCCATATAGGCAATTGGTAAAAAAAGCATAATCCTTCAACTTTAGACTTATATTTTAAAATGTGATATCAGTTTGTATTTAAGTTGACTGTTTATAAAAACTTTTCATTTTTTTACGAGGAAAAAATTATATTTTTAACGAATCCTAATGTTTATAGAGTTAAATGATTGTAATTAGGAAAAACTGAATGCTTTGAATTGAGAATTGAAAATGGTAACGGCAATGTTGGTGGTCTCAAAATTGTGTATTCTGCTTTCATTATTAGGGGTAGCTATTTTCTGTACTAAACAGGATCACTAGTGCGCACCAATGATTTTAGTAATGAATATCAAGGCTATTGTTAATCATGAAAACACTTCCACCAAATTTGACTTTTAGATATGTTAAGAATTCAAAAAATATTTCTTTGCAGAAAATTCTTTGGTCAGACTTTCTGCATTAATAATGTTTTATAAGGAATATTTCAAACAAAATCGTTTGCTTTTATTATATTTTTTATTGAATATATTAAATATTATCAATTACATATATTTACTAATTTATTACAATATTATTTTCTTTGTAGAAACTTTAGTTTTTTTTTAATGATATAAACCATTAAAAAATTTTTGATATTAATATTATATTAAAATTATTTTATTGGAAATAGTGTATAAGAATTTTGTTATGAGTAAATTTTATTATTTTTATTAATTAATTGAAATTTTTATTTCTCTAAAAAAAATTAGTAATTCAGCCCTTATAATTTATATGGGATTAATATTATTTCCACGATTCAAAACACAATTTAAATGATTTTAAAAATAAATTTGTTAATACTTTCATTTATATTATTTAAATATTATTTTAGTAAAACTATTGATTTTATGTAAAATAGTGGAGTTTCGTAAAGTGATAAAATAAAATAATTTTATAAATTTTATCTGCCATTAGACAACATTTTCATTTTACGACGGCAACATTTTCGTTAAGCGACGTAGAACCTATTCGTATACATCTTGAAGAAGATAATCAACGAGAAAACAATGTTTTAATATTCGAAGAAAATAAACGGCTGAAGCTTATTAAATGTAATTATTTAACAGTACGGAACGGCTAATTAAAACTTTCGCGAGCAGTTTTAAAACGTAATAAATGTTTTCTATTAAAGCGGAGCGCGAAGGGAACGGCAGGGTGAGATGGGGGGTGCCGGCAGCAACTGAAGCCGGGCGGAGGCGGCCGATAAAAAGCGGTGGCGAAGATGAAGGCAGCGGCGGCGGTGGCGGCGTTGCGCGAACTTTTTGCTACCACGACATTCTCTCATATTAACGGCCTTCAGGCAAGATGGCCGTGGCCGACGTCACGCACACTTCCGGTGGCGGTAACGGCAGCGGGGGTGGACACCATCTCCTTGCCTTCCCAGACACCCTCTGCATGAATATTTATGGAAGCAATTTATGCAACACAAGCTTTTTCACTTAGAATCCATTTGGCCGCGTTAAAAATATCCGCATTGATTTTCCGAGCGTTGGGGGTTGTTGGATAGCTTAAGAAATCTCGTTGCTGGGGGGATAGAGATGAGGCGGTGGCAATCGGTGGGGGTTAGCGAAGACGGATGAGGACAGATAACCCACATTTAAAGAAGAAGTTTAGAGGTAAAACCGGGGACGTCCTGAAACAGGGCTTAGACGATTTATCTGCACGCGGAAAATCCTACCGCCATCCAGGACGATTTGTTACGTTCCCTAAGACTTTGCCGAAATGGAAATTTCTTCCTTCAAGTCTTCTTGCCGATTCGACGGTCGGTCACGTTCTTTGTTTCCTCTATTTTTTTATGGGAAATATTTCCTTGCTCCTTCCAAAGCCCTAAGGCCAGAAAGGGTTTATTGTGATTGTACTTCGTTTGGTCCGGCACCCCAAATCGCCGGACAGCACTGGTCAAACTGGTATTTTATGTAAATTTCCTGCTACCTTTTTTTGTTCCTTCTGAATCCGTTCGACGTAACGGTCAAATATTAATGCGACTGGAAGGGCCCTCCTTTAAACTTTAAGCCCTTCACTCTACTTTAATGTCACACTCCGCTCGTCTCGTATCGTCTTTCTTATATATTCATCAAGGGACTTTATTAGTATCGTTCTCACTCTAGATGGCACCGCTTTTGGCGACACGTAGCACACGTCGCGACGTCCTTTGTCTAACCGAAACGTCTCCTTGTTTCTCGCCCAGGACGCATAGCTCAAAAGTTAAATCTCCGCTGCTGCTATTTCGACAATCTTACTACGCGCCCATTTACCTCACAAGAATGTATCAACACAAATCATCTCATTAATAGGTTTAACGATATGAAGTACTACAAAAACAAATATAATTAAAAATAATTATTTCTAAAAGCTATGCTATTTATTAAAATGGTATATTGATATCTGTTATTAACTAAAATATTAATTAATACTTTTATACAATAGGATGAATTAAATTCGTCACAAAGTATGAATGAATTTTATTAGGACACAAAAATATAGCCGTTTACTACAATCTATAAGGGTTTACAGTCAACGCTTTGGTTTTAAGAAGATTAGAGTCAAAATCAATTCATTCATCAATGATGACTTTTTAGTAACGATAGTAAAATATATACACTCTTTTTATGCGTATTTTTTTTGTGCGGTTTTTATTTCAAGATAACTATTTTAGGCCATTTTGACACGTTTTGACACAAATTGGCAAACCATTTCATCGAAAAAGATGATAATTCTGAACAAGTATTCAAGTTTCAACGCGAGCTTCAGAATTGCATTTCTGGATATCAGGAATTGTACAAAAAAATAGCAAAGCCATCGCAAAGTTTAATCACTGATTATATTGTCAAAGGGAAAAAATCAACATGCAAAGTTGAGACTAATTTTACTTGCGAAGAATAATTATCTTCAGGACATAGATCTGATATGCTGAAAATGATTTCTAGTGATGAAAGTGATTTCGAATCAGTTCGAAAATTATGCCGAACACTCTCATATAGCGACGATATATATAAAATGTGAAGAAAAAATTGTATTTTTTTATGTAAAATTTTTCCGTATAAATTTAGAAGGTATATGTTAAGATTACATTTTTCTGAAATTTAATAAACTTATCTATGATTGTTAACGTTTTTATAAAATTATGAATAAACATTTCAGAAAGAATATAGTAAGACTAATTATTTTTCAGAAATTTAATAAACCTTTTTTTATACGATTTTCGGTATATTGTAACTCATTGATTTACTTTAAATTATGGAACGTATCTTCTATTGTGCGATTTATTTTTATGCGTTTTCCTGTGGAACGTATCTACCGCATAAAAAGAGAACCAAGTGTACATACATATACAGGTACTCCTCACTTCACGACCGAGTTCCGTTCAGTCGTTAAGCGAGCATTTAAAAAATTCTAACTTCAAATTTATGGCATAGTTTTTCTTTACGTCGACATGTGTACTATTTTGGGATTATAAATATATTTGCCAATGAACGAAATTGCAGGTCAAACATGGATTAGTCGTAAGTGTGAGTGGTCGTAAAGTTAGATCCTGTACAGCAAACAATGTAGTATTCAGTATTTCTTCAGTTATTTGCAAATATTAAAACAAAAAATGCAAAAGGAACTGTAAGAAATTTTCCTTGAAAAACTTATATTTTATTACAATTAATATATTACAGTTATTACAATTGTAAATTATTAAAAAAATAAGCTGTAGTATGTTGAGTAGATGTATATAGAGTATAAGTGAATAGAAATTATGAAAATAATTAAAAATATTAATATTCTAATAAATAAGTGTATAGGAATGTTTATGACTCAAATATGAACTGAAGATGAACAGTTACTTTCGTATTAGAATTAATTCTACTACAATTACATTTTACTTTATTTTTGTTGATATTTTCAAAACTATTAATAATATTAAATATTGATAACAATATTTACATTACTAATTTTTATATCAATTAATATTTGATTGATGTTCTAATTTTTAATATAAATATTGAAAGAAATACTGTAGCAAAATGCTGTAGACCGTCGTTATTAATATACCATTTATAAACTATACAAGTTTAGATGGTAAATATGAATTTTTCTTTTCTAAAACTTGTGGCTAAATCATGTGATGATGATTAAATCTTGGAAATTTGTTCCTAAATTTAAGTGTAAAATTATTATGACAATAAGTGTATATTTGAAATTAATTGATTTATAGGGTTGGTTTCATTTTCGGCCTATAATGTGGTAATGGTATCAATTTCATTCATCCGGCCCAGGGTAATGGTTCGAAATTAGTTATGTAACAGGTGCGACTCGTGCCGAGATTCCGGAGGATGCGAGTGTATGGTGTGCGGTAGGTGCGAGTGTAAGTGTGCGAGAGAGCGTGTACTACTCACACGAAGGGACGGATTGAAAGGGATGCTGCGGAGCGCACGAAGATCATGTCTCCTTCTCTCTCTCTAAGGTGTTGAAACTGCTTCAAGGAAGAAGCAACTATCCCACGGTCAGAAACACCTCTCTGCACCTTTCTGGCCGGCGCTGCATGTGAGTGTGTATATGGAACGTTCCCCTAAATTAATGAGGAGAGTCCGGTGGCCGTTGAATAGGGGTGACAAAAACCGGATAGGGTTTAAAAAAAAAGACCGCGCGGTGATAAAAATTGACCATTCCTTCCTTCTGTCCTTAGCCCTTTTTGATGTAGAACTAGAAACGGGACCAGCAACAACCATTACTAACAAAAAAAATAGTAGTTTGACCAGTTAGTGACCCCTTCCGCGTTACCTGCCCCATATCACCCTCCTTGTCGCGCACACAGGAAAGGTCAATGCTGGATGGATGCATGCGGGTCATCGGAAGTGCTGACCCTTTCTTAGAGGTAAATCCGGAACGGCATGTATGACAGATGGTCCGGTTTCACACTGTACGTATGTATGAGTGCGTGTGTGTGCGTGCATACGTGAGTATGAGAATCGAGGAAATATTAAATCAGTGCCGGCTAAACGATCCGGTCATGCAGACCACAAGTGTAGACCAGTTACAAATGTAAACGTAATGCCAATAATGCCGCCATGCACATCAATCCATAAATCATCGATGCAAACGTTCGATATAAATCAATTCCGAATTCATCAATCAACCCAAACCGTTGACTAATTATAGGTAAGTTCTTTTTGTTACGTAACCAATGCGATTTATCGATTGCCGTTCACACGCGCACTTCTAAAGACCACAGTTCCATGACTTGATCACATATTTGTCAAAACTCGACAAGATTCAAACTGCGATGATAGATATGTCACTTTCCGTTTGACGGTTATACAACTGTTGATTCATTATATAACTGCACATTTTATCATAGCATTCAATTATTTAACATAGTAGATGCAAAAACTTCAATCAATTTATTTGATATAATTGAATAAAAAAAATAGTAAATTATTGCTAGAAACAACTCATTACACAACTTTTATATGACATCAAACCTAACCTAAACTATTGATTCTTTATGTAAATAAAATTTTACTACCACAACATTCACTAAATCATTAATTTATTTGGCACCGTTATATAAACTAGTAATAAATATAATTAACAAACACTAAATCTATTTAACATCGTATAAGTTAATCTTCTAAAAATAAAGGTTTCTTACAATATGTATATGATACTAAACTTAACCTAAACTGTTCATTCATTATTTAAGTACAAATGTCATCATTAGAATAGAAATAAATATTAAATATAATTAACTTGTAAAATTATTCTAAAAAATATTACAGAACCTAAACCAAACATTGTAAACAATATTAAATCTAATTAAATTAAAACATTAATAGAAGCAACACTTTATTTTTCAATTTTAATATTATAGTAAACTTAACCTAAAATGTCCAACCATTATGTAACTACAAATTTTACATCAACATTAAATTATTTATCATCATTGGATGAAAAAATAACTTAATCTACAAGTTTTATATGACACTAAACCTAACCTTAGCTATTTATGTATTACGATAGTAAAATGTTATTAAAGCACTAAATCAATTATTTGGCATCTATATCTGTCTGTGTATACATCAAATCTAAGGAACTTTTAAGGTTATTGCAAAAAATCAATATGTCTACAACTTCTATATGATGCAACATTAATCTAACCTAAATACAACATAAGTATCAATTACTTAAATAGCTTTAATTAAAATATATATTTTTATAAGTTTTTATTCCAAACTAGTCACATAATCATAGGGAGTCACCATATAGTAGTAAATAACTAAATGTTTATATTAAGAAATTACACTAATATTTATTTATACGGGCAGAAAGACCTATGGTCAATAGCCCTTTGTATCAGTTGACTTTTTTTGAAATTATATATATTTTTTTTGTTTTTTTTATTACTGCATATGTTTTTTTTGTTTTGAACGACTTATGCAATAAACATTATTATTATTTTATTTATTTATGATTATTATTAAATCATTAAACTTTACTTTCGTTCCTGAAATTTGATTATATCATAAATTATATATTAATATCGCAACGACTAATATTAACAAATAAAAATACAATTAAATACTCGAAGATACAGAAATATATTAAATGTACAATAAGACAAATATGTAGAAAATTACAACAAATTTGGAACTCAACATATCAATAATAAGCATTTACAAATCTTTTCTTTATTTTAAAATACAAATGATTTATATATACAATTTATCGCATTTTATGTATCTCATTTGATAAATTCAAATTGTACAAAGCTAATTTTTCAGCGCGCAGGCAGAAAAAGTAATTGATGGCACTGAAAATGGCATTACTTTCAGAACTTCAGCCGTTTGATTTATTCGTTGCAGTTGGCATTAAATCTTGGCGAATGTCAAAATCGTTGGAGGGCGTGCGGATATTAATGACTTAATGAAATGCCATGTTTGTCGCATTATAAATGCGCAACTCATTTCGAAAGTTGTCAGATATTTCAATGTCAACCATACAAAAAAAAACAGTACGAAATTTTAAAATAATAGAATTTATTTATTATTTAATATAAATGTCTTTCACCCTTATATACTATAAATTACTAAAATTCTAATAAGATTAAATATTAAATATCCAATTTTGGTTACTTTTTTGAAATAATAGCAATAAATATTGCAACAATTAAAAAAATAATTATTGACAAAAAAAATTCAAACTAATTTTTTTGAAGGTCATTTTGCGTATATTTCTTAAACATTTATAATATTTATATATTTTAATACCGGCGCATCCACCAAATATTGTTATGTTTTTAATTGAAAATTGTTATTGTTTTTAATAAAAGCATAATTATTATTAATTTTATTATTTATTGAATTATTATAAATTAACTATTGAAAATATTTTAGTAAAACTAAATAACCATTTAAAATATATTTTATTATGTAACATTGAACTTATAATTATTACTAATCATGAATTTCTGTATTTAGTTACTTTTATTTAATAATAATGCTATAATTATGCTATATTTGATGGACAACAAATTCTTTTCAAGAAGAAAATATGTTTTCTGGATTTTGTATGAAATAATGATAATAATTTCTAATAAAACTATGTTTGCTGGGAAATAAATATTATGTTTTTTCAAAAAATAATAAATTTTTAATTTCAAAAAAAATTACTAATTATGTTTCCAACAGTTGTAAAATGCGTTTTTAAATGAAAAATCCATTTTCTGTATTTGTAATGAAAAGTGGGTGTCTTGGAATAGAATAATTAGAATATCGGGCGAACGTTGCAATCCGAGTTTGAATAATTAATGTCGCCAACGAAGAGAATGGAATTGCCAAAGCGATGCAATTCATCTCGTCTTTTCGGTGGGGTGGCGACGGGGGTTGCGCTCGGTTGGGTGGCGGTGGGAAGGGCGCACGCGAGTTGAGGGAGGTGGAGTAAGAAGAAGATGAAGACGAAGAAGAAGTAGAAGACGAAGAAGAAAACTAAGAAGTATTTCCATAAAATCCCCCAGAGATCTGTTCGAATAAATAGGAGTCTTTGTTGGGATACCTTAAGGGTCATGTTAGGGCCGGGGCGCGCACAAAAGTAGACCTTACGACGACTTATAAAGAAATTTATGGAGAGTACAAGAATGAGTATGAGAGAGAAGGAAAATGAGAAAGAGAGACGGGACAAGAGAATAGCGGGCCGTGAGGGTGGTCCCCCGACTCTTCTTTCCGTGCACATTATGTGTATATATATACATCTATATCTATATATAGAATATAAGATTTTCCAGCGAAATTAATGAGTACACTCGCGCGGAAATTTTATTTGAATTTATTTTAATTACGAGAGCTGCTCTTGGGGGCGGCTGAAGGCGCGCGTCCCCCGTTTCCATAGTAGGCAAACCACCCCCCAAATATATAGATATACACATATATATGTTTAACGGTAAAGGCGAAACGCGTCCTTTGCGCAATTCTTTTTTTTGTTGTTGTCTTTATCTTCCGTTACAAATCCACCCGACCATATGGAATTCAATTACATTCTATCCTCGACGATAAAAAAGGTTAAAAAGGAAACAAAATGTACGATCAAAATGGGGAATATAATAAAATTTTATGTGCATTGCATAAAACAAAACAGATTTCTATGCACACTGACGAGTTTATATCATTTAGATCGTAGCACTTGGATGAACAGAAAAAAAAATACATGTAGCTGTGCGCGTTTTTTCGTATCGTATCATTTTGGAATGTTTAGCGTACTTTTTTTTTATTTAATTATAAAAATACACTTTATAATAACCCAACAGTGGAAAAAATGAATGCGTTTCTTGGTTAGAAAAAAATACGATGAAGACTTAATAAATTTAAGAGAAAGTAATTGATAATATTTTATTAATTATCAAGTAACATGTTTACACATGATTCAGTAAGTACCAATGAAACAAAATATGGTAATCATGGAAACTAATTATATAATGTTAATAATTAATTGATTTCTACTTTAAAATTAAAATACATTGAAGATAATTAATTCTATTTTATTCCAACTTAATTGATACTTATTACTTGTAATCACTTAACAAGTATAATTGACTTATACGAGTACAAGTAAAATTTTACTTATTTACGAAATCATTTTATTTGTTTTATCATTGACCAATTATATAAATATTACTATTAAATACATATTTTTTGCTTAGAGTACAACAATATACTATTAGTTAATTTGCTAATTGATGTAATTTATTTACAACGTTTTAAGTGGCTTTATTATTTTGAAACGAAAATAACAGTGTTTTACTTTTTTTTTAAGTAATTAATCCACATATTTGAATTCACATTTTTTTTAATTGAGCCGTTTATTTAATGTGGTATAAGTCCACTATTTCTAAAATAACGACTCAATTATCTATTCTTATACAAATATATAAATTATTTAATTATGAAGGATTTTAAAAGAAAATATTAAATATAAACAGAAATATATAAATAAAATAACAATTCCACATTAATACAAAATATTCCGCTGTAATATTTTATAAAAAGGGTTTTGCTCAATTTATCCATATTTTTTTTTGTAATTTTTGTTGCATAAAATGTGATCTTAATTGTATAATTATGGCATAATTTCGTCAAAATTTCGTTAATAATTAAAAATTGATGAATAAACTAATTGAAAAGAGTTCTTTTATAATTAATGAACATTATCGCCACCGTCGTCGAGGTCCTCGTATTGATCGTCAAGAAAATATTATAGAAGCGTTTTCGTGAAATAAAACGCGAGTAATTTAAATTTGCTCGTTCACCGGGGGCGGCAAGGAGGCGGCGAGCGTTCGTGGGGGTAGTGGGTGGTTTGGTGTTTGGTTCGGGATGGGCGCGGGCAGACGGGCGGTTTTTTTGGTGGAGGTGGGGAAGGAAATGGGTGGTTGGGTTGCGTTTGTATCTGCCGGGCCCCGGAAACACCTAAGCAAGAAGTTCTGCAAAACAGTTGACAGGCGGCCATCTTAGCTTCCCCCTTTTTCCCAACATTAATTTCGTTCCCTTTGTCTTTAATTTCTGTTTTAATTCTATGGCCGCCGCCGCCGCCGAAGAGAGTTTTTCCCCTCTTATTTCAACCCTCCCGCGAGCAGCGAGCGTCTCCTGCTGCCTCACCCTGCTGAACCACCCCTCTTCCTCCTCTATCGCCCACCTTCTAGCCATTCTTCTCTGCTGGAAACCCCCTCAACCACCCCGGGACAGCGCCGACTTGAGTTACCCTCGCTCGTTCTCACTCTCCCTTCTTCGCTCTCCTCATCTACTCGCTCACTCGCATCCTTCCCCACCCCAATACTCAATCTCCCTCGACCCCGCTACGTCCCTTCGGCAGCCTCGCGGACGCACCCCTTTTATTATACGTTTTATACTTCTAATTTTCTAATTTTATTACGCAACTATACACCGAGCCCTTGAAAGATGGAGAGAGGGAAAAAAGCAATGTAAATGAAATGAAATGCAAAAGCGTATACACACACACACCCTTCTCACAAGAACAATATGTACACACGATGGGGGAGAATCGGCCATTTCGGCCCATAACATTTTCACCATTTATTTCGTCTCACAGCAATTAAAGAAAGCAACTTTCTAACTTTAATTTGCATTTTTTTAATAACGTAACGTAAATAAAAATGAAACTGCAATAAATAATTTTGTGAGAAACTCCAGTTTTAGTATATAAGGATATTTTTATAATTTTATAAAAAAAAATGAAATAAAAATCTCATTAAATATTTCTCATTATCTTGAGTTAAGAAAACTACTACTAAAATGAAATGAATGAAACTATTGGCCAATCATCCTTTTTTTTAAGCATCATCTAAGGACCCTTAAAATAAAAGGCATTTTTACGTTAATACAAAAATTTTGTTACATTTTAAAAGATGTGACTTTTTATTTTAACTAAGTTAATATTTTAGCAATATAATACAGTCATACCTCGATTTACTGCCTAGATACGAATCCTGGTTCTTTCTGAACCCTCTCGGTACTTGCAGCAATAGAGCCATCGTTCATGAATGAGCTTCAGCATATGGACCTTCAGCCAAGTCGATAGACAATGATAAGGATAGCTGCGGATTCACAGTGAAAGAAAATAGTGGAATCGCAGAGCATCAGTATTATACTGAAGTTAACCTACAAGACGACAGCCAACCAATAAATTAAAAAATCATCATAATGATAACTATCCACCGGGAAAGATTATTCATTAATGTCAACCGCGATCTTAAATGTACTCAATGTTCACATTGATGAACAGATTGTGAATAAAATTACACGATATAAAAAAAGATAATTAGTGAATTGAAATTTTGTATGTTTTGAAATTTTTAAAACGTACTAGGAATGAATCCGCACTGATCAAATCCAAACTACACGAGGTACTGCTGTATTTTTAAATTAATGTTTTCTAATTAGTTAAATTAATATTTGTATATTATGTATATCATTTATATACTTGTACATAAAGAAATAATTGATTGATTGATTTTAATATTCTACTTTGTTAAATTAATTATTGTCAAGATTTTTTTTATCTATTACTAAATATGTTTCGTTGATATTTTTATTATTTGATACTCTAAACAATGAGAATCTTCAAAATGCTAATTATAAATGCTAGTGTAAATACAGGATTATTTCTGTTAATATTCCGCACTGTTTGAAACAGTGATAAGACTTTAAATCCGCATAAAAATACGCACAAACAGTTACTTGACGGTATATAAGGAAAAACCAAAACGTTTATGTATAAAAAATAATGTTGTGTATTAATTATTTAAAATTTATTTTTATTTTGTTCAATTAATCTGCACTGTTCAAAGTCAAACTAGGTGAAGTATTGCTCTATTTTCAAATACATCTTAGCAACAAGTGCAAGTAACTTGTAGCATTGTTTGAGTACTTGTCGTCCAGTGTGTGTACTAAATTGACAAAATTTAAGCAGTTTGATCGACCCTTAAATTACGCTATATTTGACAAGTTTGTTGGCAACCATCATTGCCTTAAAACAGAATTTAACGAATAATATTACCTATGAATAATTCTAGAATGTTAATAATACAAAGCTATATATTTATCATATTGTGCTCATCTTTAACATTAATATGTATAACTGGTTTAGGTATTTTCTGGTGAGGAAGTTATTAGGAAGCAATAAACATTTGTTGAATAGGTTGGTAATTCCATTCGGAATATTTAAGTTTGCCGGCGCGTGATTTGCGAGCGTGTGAGTGTATGCGTTTGAATGTGTGTGTTTGTATATATGTGGGCATTTTGGGTGTTCACGGCGTCGCCATAAATCCAAGACGTTAGCGTCGAAACAAAAACCGGAAGTCGTTCTTCCATTGTTCCGGACGTGCGGTTCTGGAGCGGACCGCAATTGTGGTGACGCCACCGCATATAACGAACCGTATGAGAGAGAGTTTATATACCGCTGCACGAGCACACGTGGGTGGAAGAGGAAGGGAAAGGATGAAAAGTCACCGGACGAAGAAATACATTTGCGCAAACAAACACGATGGTATTTCCTCCGAAGAGGAAGTCGAGACGAGGCGGAAAATTTAAAGCTCAGGAAGACTGAGTGAGAAAGAGGGAGAGAGAAAGAAAAATTGATGACTCGAGGACGACTACGATGTCGCACCCTTCTTTGTTTTCCTCGTTTTTAGGGACGACGGGGGGTGGAATTCCTAAGTGAAAGTGATGTACAGAGAAGGAAAGAGTGGGTGAGTTTCGTCGTCGGGGGTGGTTGGGGGTAGTACATGGAATGAGATGGCAGACAGACTCGGAAAATCCATCAAGGCCTGGCCTGGCAATTAAGTCGAATTCAAATTTTATTCATTATAAATTACCAACGTACAAAACGCGCGAGAGAGAAGGGACGAGACCGTAGGTTCTTTGAGCGCGGCAGGAAGAAACGCCAATTTAAACTTTCCTCCTCCAACCATACTTTGTGAGATGCTCTCGTTTGTATAACGAAATTTTCCTCCTTTAATAAATAATAAGCGAGATAGACAAGACGCGAAAAAGGACTCCAAACAAACGAAGGAACGAACAAAAAATACAACAAAAGTGTGTATATTGTAGTACGAAGAAGAAGCACGTCAAACTTAATTAGGTTTCGTGAAGAATGCCGATGAGATGAAGAGTTTCGGGTCTTCGTAATATTCTTAGATAGGTGGTGCAAGAAGGCATCTCTTCTGGCGAATGAATATCTCCGGCGAAATAATTTCTCTACTTCTGTGTGTTTTATCAGAGATAGGGCCAATTGGATAAGTTCGCCGCCGCGGGCGAATTTTAAATTGCCAGCCTCAACTTTATATTACTTTACTTATCTAAATTGAGCCAATATTACGTTCCGAATGTTTTACGGGCGCTCGAGAGGAGAGCCCGGCCAACTTCGTTAGCGTTATTATTGCTGGTGCTGCCGCCACCGCCGCCTCCGCAGTCGCCTCCACAGAAGTAACCACCCCCCTTCATCTTTACTGGGACGCACTCTTTCCAAACCAGTAATAACAATCGAATGTTCAAATACTCGCAATCTTGTTTGAATTACAAGCAGATATAATTAGAACATAGTTATTTTTATCATATTTACATTTGGAAAATGTTAACAGAAATGAAATGGCCGGAAATTAGTATTCTTAATGCAAAAATATGTTCATGTATTTGTACTGAAGTTAATATTTAATATTTTATATCAAAGTTACATTTACAAAATATTAACTTAAAAAAGATCAGCAATTACTATGTTTTTGTTATTTAATAAATAAATATAAAAAAAAAATACTACTACAATATTAATTATGCTGATTAATTTGATAATATAGTTTTATGTGCTTATATAATATTTACAAGTAATATATACAATTTTATGATATATTTGTATTAATTACAATATTGTTGAAATTATCAGTAAGTTTGTGCATTTTTAATTTTATTATGGACTTAATCAAGTACCAAAAACAAAATTATATAATCAAGCTAATTTTTGACAAAAAAAATCTATGATACTATATTTTCTGTTAATTATGTTCGTTAATTAGTAAAATATCGTTATTATTTAAAATTGGTTCAACACTTTCTCTAAATATGAATTATATTGAAATTAATATTTTGTATACAATTTCAATGAATATATTTAACACACAATTCAAGTTTGTCTTTAGCCTGGTCCAGTTTTATTGATTTTCATTGTATTTTAAGAAATATTAAAATCATAACACTTTTACTATTTTTAATTCAGTACATTTTCATATCTAATATAAGCATTGATCGAAATAATATCAGTCCTTCTTATTTATACAAAATAATGTCTAGTTTTCTGAATAGAACTAAATGAAACTGTATTGTAAATATAAACAAAATAAATATATCGCATTAATATGGGTGGAATTATTATTTAATATTAATAGTTTTCTTATGAATGTTAGTTTCATTTTGATATTTATAATATAATTCAATTTATATAATACATTTATTTATTACTTTTTGGATCTATATCAATATGATCTAAATGGTTCCACGATAAAGCATAACAGTGACTAAAGAGAACAAAAAATTATTAAAGTTCAAGTAAAATAGAAATAAACAAAGAACAAAGATTCAATATAACATTTTTTATATATGTATATATTCAGATGTGCTATCTATATGACTTTAAAAAAAAATTCGAAGTTCTATTTTATCATTTGTTCTTATTTGTCGTGTTCGTTTGATCGCTGTTCTGGTCACAATAAACATATTTAACGTATTGGTCAATAGCCAAAACCGAGGTATTTATCTTAATTAAAACTTTTTAATATTTATATTTTATAAAAATAATTATTTTTTATTGATTAAATCTAAAAAATATTTATTTTTTTGTTACTTAATCTATGTATATTTATTCATTTTTGCCGATGTTGTGTGATTGTGTGTTTGCGGTGTTCGTGGTGCGATAGTTTTGGGAGAGGTACACAAAAGGGTTCTTGGATGGAGTGGTAGAGTGGGGTCTGGTGTGAGGAGCGTCGCGACGACCCCACGACCCTGTGCAACTCGTACACCCTTCACCTAGTTACACACATACTCCCCAAATGTAACGCATCGCACATATACATTCACATACACACACACACACACACTAACACATCCGCACTTGGTCATGTATCAACATAGATGCGTGCAAATACATACGCACACCCTTGCATCATTATACTCACCCCCTCGTTGGGAGGCTGCATTCACACAGAAAAAAGAAATGGCGATTGCTTCATAATCTAATCAACCATTTGCATTTTCATCACTTGCATTCATCTTTCACTTCTAATTCTCGTTAGAAATAGCATGCGACCACATACATTTATTTTCATTTATTTCTTATTGGAATTTATATATTTAATATCTTGAAAATTAGTTCATACATCTATTATAAACTGAACAAAACTGAAAACATAAGATGAAAATGAGTAAAAAGTAGATATTTTTTTTTAAATAATTAATTATTATTAAATTATATAATTAAAATATCGCTAAACTATGAATAAACTGTAATACAAAGAAATATGTGCTTTAACTAAGAATAGTAATTAGTTATTTATATTTTATAGAAATTAATTAGGAAATTTGTAAAAGAATGTTACAATTTTTTAAAGGTATACTTGAATGTAATTTTAATGTAAAGATGATTATTGAAGAGAAAACATGAAGTTGTGCTATTACCAAACAATAATATTATTCAGGAGACTAGCTTGTATCGACTCGAGTTCACTAAGGGATTCGCTTGTTTACATGTGTTGATGTTTAGAGTGCGACACGTAGCTGAGGTTTCCTAACTTTCCATGTACCCAGTCACAAAATCGATAAAAAAGAGTATAGAAGCACGTGTAAAGAGGTTAATTAAAATAACTTAATTACGTAACAAATAACATCAGAAACAAATGTAACATATTCACTTTGTTTCTTGTTTAGATTTGGAAGATTTAATTGTTATATTAAACTTAAAAAAATACAATCAATTGTTTTTTATAAACTGTATTTCTGTAAAATAGACTATAATTACTTAAATTAAAATAATTAATTAATTTTTTTTGGTATTTTTTTTTACATAAACAATAATTTTGTAAAAAAGAAGTACTTATAACTTATTTAATTAGTAAAATTCTTTGTTATTTCATTTATTCTCTATAAAAAAAAAATAGAAACGAAGTAAAGCAAGAGTTATTTGTGAACTGCATAAAAAAATGTAATTGTTTTGTTAGTTTTTTATAAACTATAATTTTATGACAGAAACATATAATATTTATTTATGAATGACATAGTTTTATAATAAATTTGTTGATTGTTCATAAACTATATTTTTTACAATAATTAGAAGCGTTCAATGATTGAAATTGAAACTATTTTTTAGTTACAAAGAACATTATTTGTAATAGTTTTGTAGATTTTTCATAAACTGAAATTTTGCAACAAAAAAATTATTAATTTTGAAAAAAGGATATAACGAATTCTGTGATATAAAGTAAACTATATTTAATTACGAATGAAATTTTTTGTATTAAATTTGTTTATTAAAAGAGACATGCGTTACTCATTAACTACGTTTTTTACACATAGACTTTCTTGTTTTTCATAAACTGTAATTTTATAACAAGAAAAGAGGTATTATTTGACAAAAAAAAAATAATGAAACTTTCCTCATAAACAACTTTTTCTGATAGATTTTCTTGTTTTTCATGAACTGATTTACATTTTTGTGACAGATTTGTTAGTTGCTCATAAACAGCAATTAATTGACTGAAAAGAGACAAAATTTTCTCATAAACTTATTTTCTAAAATAAATTCTTGTTTGCCATAGATTGTAATTCTGTAACATAAAAAGATGCATTTGTTGCTCATTATCGATGATTTTTGTGATAGATTTGTTAGTTGTTCATAAACTGTAATTCTTTGACAGAAAAAGAAATAACCTTTCCTCATAAACGAGTTTTTCAGATATTTTTTCTTGTTTTTCATAAAATTTAATAGTTTGACTGAAAAAGAACAATCTTCCTTCATAAACAATATTTTCTGATATATTTTCTTGTTTTCCATAAACTGTAATTATGTAACAAGAAAAGAGGTATTCGTTGCTCATAAACGACATTTTTTAGTGATGGATTTATTAGTTTTCAATAAACTCTAATACTTTGACTAAAAGAAGGAACAATCATTCCTCATAAAAGAGTTTTGACGACAGATATTGTTGCTTTACATAAACTAGTCTTCTGTGACAGGAAAATAATATTTTTGTACTTATGAACGAAATTATTTTGTAATAAATTTCTTGATTTTCAATAAACTTTAATTATGTACATTACTTATAAACGACGTTATTTGTGATAGATTTTTTGCTATAAACATTTGAAGAATGTTTTGACATCTTTTTTTAATTTTTCATAAACTGAAATTCTGTGACAAATAAGAAACAATCATAACATATGAACGACGTGTTTTTGTGATAGATTTGTTTTTTTTTTCATAAACTGTAATTCCGTGAGACGTAATTGAGAGCCATGAAATTTAATTAAAATTCTCGACGATTAAAGTTGTTCGGTAGCCTCGTGTCAGAGCATTAAAATTTTATTATTTCTCCGACGCCTTTTATATTCCTGATTCCAGCTTCTTTTTTTTCAACTCTCTTTCCATTCTCTTTAGTCTCCCGTTCGCGTAATCATAATCCCGTCGATGCTGCGGCCATAAAAAAAACGAACCCCTGAAACAATGGAATTCGCAATAGTGGAAAATATTTTATAACTTCCCTTGGCAAATACAATTAGAAGCAAGCGAACGACGAACAAGGACGACGGAAATTTAGGGAGGATTTTAACTAATAACGAAAGAACGGACTAAAAAAAGATAACGAGAAAGTCGAGGACCGACGAATGCGAGAGACATAATGGCATTAGAGTTTAAAATCGTGAAAACGACGAAACCGGAAAGCTTTATGTATATATATGTGTGTGTTATATAGAGCCGTCATAATGAAGAAAGCTGCTAATTAAAACACTTGCGAATCTGTCAACCAGCCGACCCCGTTTCGGCGCCTCCGTCACTGTTACCACCTCCACCGCTGTCGCCTCCCTTTTTTCCTCACAAAAAAAGACATATTTCCCATCTCTTTTTCGCTTTGCGTATGCACCGAAATGCGAAACCCTTTTTGTCTGTTGGAGCTCCAGCAAAATCCCCATTGTCGAGTAAAAACGTATGTGTGTGTATGAGAGAGAAAGAGAGATGGAGACGATGGAAAGGGATATGATTATGAGAAAAACAAAGGAGAGTACAGGATATAAAACGCGAAAAATATGCTTCAGAAAGGGTCGAGAGTTTGTCACGAAAAACCCTTTTTTTCTCTTTCTAAACCCTCTCCCCCAATTTGCTGAGACAATTGAAACGGAAAGCTGCCAACGCTAATTGTCCTAATTTTAAAAAGTATATGAGTGTGTGTATAATACTCTGTGCATTTTTAATAATTATACATAAAAATATAATGATTTTGGTGAATTATATTTTTATATAACAATTTATAAATTTTAAATAAAAAAATATTAGAATTATTAATGTGTTTTCTATGGAAATATAAATTTTATACCTTTTAACGTAAGATTTGAAACATGCAAATAGCATATTTATATATTTTATTAAAAATGTATACTATAAGACAAAATCTTTCTTGCATATCAGATTTAATACAATTGCTTTCGTCCATAATTCATATATTTTCTTTTCAGAATTAGGGTAACTTACATCTTCAAATCTCTAGAATAATCTGCTTTCAGAAATACAGCAACACCTCGCATAATCCAGTTTTGGTCAATAAGTTACAAAATAAAAATAAATTCTCAAGTTGTACGTTTTCATTTTTTTACTTAAATTGTATAATCATTTCTTTCGTTTATTTTACATATATTTTATTTTGATTAGATGTACATCTTCCTATATTTAAATTCACTAGATTTTAGAAATATATAAATATTCAAGAATACATTTGTCATTAAAACAAATACTTAATTATACAAATAATCAACTTAAGAATCTTTATTAACAAAAATAATAATAATTCTTAAGTTGGTTAATAATAATTAAATTTCATCATTTTAAGATTATTAGCCAGAATTTAGTTTACTATAACGCACTTATGTAATTACCTATGTCATCTAGGACAGTGATTCTCAAATTTCTGCGACCCCCCCGAAAAATGAGTATAGATAGAAAAACAACCAGGATTGATCTGTCATTAATTTTTGTGACCCCCCATGTGTGAGAATTACTTATCTAGGATATGTGCATTAAGATGTTCTTAAGATTTTTTCAGTGGATAAGACGATCGGTTAATGTAAAATTCGAGTAGCGAATATCGTTTTTCAAAGGATTGTGTTCGTTAAGCGATTAATAATTAAAAATGTACATTTGTGCAGTCTACATTTTGAAAATAATTAAAAATATTGAAGTATTGTGAATATTAATTAATTGGCATAAACAGATTTTGAATTGAACAACTGATGACGTCATTTCCAATTGTTTACGTAATTGACCGAGATAACAAAAGACTTGGGATAAATAGAATAATATAGTCTGGTATAATTGGACGATTTGCTAGTAATGGTCGAAGCTAAACAAAATCTTTTTACAAATGTTCTTACTATCACTATGTCTACTATTTATTAATAATTTGCACGATTTTGTATCTTCTTTAACATAGTTAAAATTAAAAAGTTTCATAACATTTTTTGCTACTACCATTTTAATTAAACCGCTGCATATAGAATGTTTGTTATATATAATAATATGGAATTAATGTTTATGTTCCGCTACTTCATAACAGGATTTAAATCCGCTCTTTTCATTAGAGATGAAATGAGAGTAACCTGAAAATTATGAAAATAAAAAGATTGTATAAAAAAAACTGAAACTATAACATGCAAAGTGAGCAGATTAAAATGCCCGTCCGTTTTAACGTTTCATGCCGCGCTTTTGTAATAGTTTTCCTCAATTTTAATCCTATTTATATTTAGCTTTTTTAATGCTTCTGCCACTGCTGTTGCTGCTGATGGTGTTGGTATGTCCATACGAAATGAATGACATCATGTGGCCATTGTCGGGCAGTTCGCACTGTGCACAGGGGTTTTTGCAAATGATAATTTTATTTTCGTCGGTGAAATAAAATGTTGCTCCGCTCTCGCTGCGAATGAAACCGAAAACTAATTATTGCGGCGCGCAGTCCGCCGCGCTTGATTAAATTTTAATTAGAACTAACGGTTATTTTGCCAAACGAACCCGAAATCCAACATCGCACGCATCAATCTCAAAGAAAACAAGAAAACACAAACAGAGCGTAATTACCAGAAGCCAAGTCCAAGAAAAAGCGTAACAAACAACGCTGGAAAGCTACACAAAATTACGTAACCAAGTACAAATTGAAAACAATTTTCACATTGAATCAGTATTTATCTCATTTAGACTTTTTTAACCGACTTTGGATTAGATCTGAATTGTAAAGTACACGTTTTGATGTACACAAAACTAAAAAATCCTCGGTTTACAAATTTTTTTCACCTAATATATTTTCAATTTGTATTTGCAAATTGATTGTTACCACCATAATAAATATAGAATATATTTTTTACATTCTTTTGTATTTAAATATATAAAATATTGAAAATGGAAAAATCGACAAAAAATGGTTAGAAGAGGACAAATCAATTTTTAATTTGCTTATAGTTTTAAATTTACTTATATATTTATTAAATTCATTTTTAATTAGTACATTTTTTTGTTATTACTGTATTGTTTAATGAAAATGGAATATTTTCAACATTTAAGAATATGATTTTTTGTAAAAAGTACTTCCTTAATAAAATATATCAATTTTATATTAGCTTCAGTTTACGAACAGTCTCTAGCAACACTCTGTGACAAAAGAGGTTCTATGTTTGGTGTATCTTAAAAAGTGTAATTTGATTTGTCATTTAAATATAGAAAATATTAGAATAGAATATTATATACCAATCAATTCACGTTAATTTTCAAATTCGCTTTTCGAACAATACGAACACACTATGTTCGACAACCGATTTTCTATGTTTAGGGTAACTCTAGGAAGTGTTTTTTGTTCTATAGTATATATGAAAATTTACTCAATGTTCACATTGATGAACAGATTGTGAATAAAATTACACAATATTAAAAATATATATATATATATATACTAGAAGCCATCATCCAAGTACTTCCCGCAAAACTAATTGCTTAACTTTCGTTTGAAATCAAATAACAAATATACATAGAATATGTATCATTATTTACTATGTAAATACTTATTATATAGTCATACCTTGATTACCGTTACCTCTGAAAATGATGCTTGGATATAATAAAGTGTGCATTTGCCCAATAACTTTGATATTCAAATGTTAAATTAAAGAGAAAACACATACAATCAGTTTAATTTAAAGTAGTTTAAAATTAGAATTGAATTCGAATATAAGTTAACTGCTTATTTATTAAAAGTTTCATTGTTCGAAAAAAATGTTTTCATTTACATTACTTTTCATATAATATAAAAATTTTATTTTACAATTATTCTAATATATTAACACATTTTTTTAAATGTATATTAATTTAATTATTATTTTGTTGCATATAGTAATAAGCTGCAATTAGTAAAATGGTATTAAAACAGTTAATGTAATTGGGAAAACAGACTCAAAGGTAAAACGTCAATATTGGAGTTTTGTAATGCGTCTAGTAATTGGATTATTGGTCTTCGAGGATTCGGTTTCAATGCGATCGGTTTGTGGACAAAAGGTTGGCAAAAGGGACAAGGAAAAAAGAGTGTCGGTGAATGAATGGGCCCAGCGGCTGTTCGAGTGGGTTTACCACCACACTACTCGGTTAACCGCAATTACCCTGTGAAAACCGAATGAATGCACGGAAGAAAAGCGACGAAAAAATGCACCGGGAAAAAAGAGTGTAAAGAATACAGGAGCGGAGAAGCCAACTGGCATCATTCCAGCATACAACTCGAGTGACCTTATGAAAAAAATAAATGAATACTTGTTACGCTATGTAATTAACAGCAAAAAAATATAATTGAATACGTCGGTATTCTAGATGAAATAGACACGAGGATGAACTTAATAATTGTAATTTTACTACTAAAAAAGTATAAAATATTTATTAATTATTAATAGTCAATAAAAAAGGTTTATTATTCTCCATATTTTGAAGACACAAAATAGACTCAAGGATGAAATTAATAGTAATAATTTTCTGATACAAAAGTATATAAATAAATATATATAATATATATTTATTTAAAATATGAAATAATTTTACTTAAAAAATGTTGTAGGAACTACATAATTTAATGCTATGAAATTGTTACTTTTTTTAAACGAATCATTCTTTCGATGAAAAATGATTTGTCTACAATCGAAAATAATCATGATCCAAGCGTAAGGAACTAACACAAATCTCATCAAAAGCCGAATTGCATCAAAAAAGATTATGCTATTAATTTGGTGGCATTACAAATGTGTTGTGTATTTTAAGCTACATCAATAATTAATGAAACAGGAGGAAGCAATGAATTAAAAATCCTTACACATCTTTAATAACTTATGGAAATTCATTGGAGTTTGGTACATTTCACAATTACATTACCACATATTTCGAAGTATGCAAACCTCTTTGAATAATAAAACTTTCACTAATTATGATGAACTGAAATCGCACATAATTCTTTGAACGCGTAATAATGATTTTGCCAGAAAGATAGAGAAAGGCCATAGGACAAATTGGAAAATATATAATTGATTTAAGTTGATTCTTTGTATGTAAGAAATAAGTTTTATTTCACACTAACAAAAAACATTTTTTTTTCTTGCAGCACCAATATAATCGCAAATAAATTATTATTTAAATAATATTATAGCATTCAACTTATAGCCCGAGATGTTGGCAGGTTGTGAATGAACAATAAAAGCTAAAAAAAAAAAAAATAATAATAATAATATTATAATACATAACAAAAGTGGTTGGATATACACTAGAAATTCAAGTTTTAGTAATTCTAAATCTAATAAAGTAATTGTTAAATTAGAATTCATATTTTTAATATCTGTTATTAATTATTTCTTTTTTTCTATTTTGAGATGATTCTCATTTCAATGATGGCATTTATTAAGGCAGGATATTATAGTATGTAAATAACTGTTATAAAGAGCAATGACTAATAGTTAAAAGAATGTAGAATCGTCTATTCCAGTATTCTTCAACCTTTCATTGCGTGGTATTTCTGAAGGAATTCCCGTAATTTGAGATATGTGTCACTTAGCATATTTCATTTTACAATTCAATGGTAATTTTTTGCTGACCAAAAGGTTCCGCGGAACCCAATTTGAAGGGCCCACAACTATATAAAATATATTTTTCTAGAGATAATAGAGTCTTTCTACAGTTGAATTGGTCAATTACAATGTTATATATTACTCTAATTTTATTGTGCTGCAATATATTCATCACATACATAATTCTTGATATATTTAATATTTTTACAATCTTTCACGCAATTGTTAGTTGACAATTTCAAAGTTAAATAATGAAATAAAAACTAATAATAAATAAGCGAAACGAATGAAAGAAAACCTTGTTTGCATGTTATTTGGTATAATTATTGAATGTAAAATATACGGCCCAGTTCTAATTTTCCGGTTCAATATTTATACGAAATAACCAAATATGAATAATATAAGTATGTATGTGTGTATATTGATGGGGGTGGTGTTGAGCGAAGGAGAGGATGAAATGAACGTGTTGCGGAGAGACGGATGAATAATTGAGTACGGCTCGGGTTATTAAAGAAAACGATGTGAACCGCGCCACGTGGCCGACTACTTTGAATAAAACAGAAGCCAGACCCAGAAGAAACTTGCGTCTTTCTTTTTGCTCGATTCGGTTTTCCTCCTACTTTCGGATCAATTTTACAAAAGACAAGACGAATCCAACCCCCACAGCTAACGAGGAGCCGGGTTCCTGTCGGTGCGCGGGAGGTGAAGGGGGTGGCTCGAAGAAGAATGAAATTAATGGCAGCCCAAGGGGAAGAGGAAAGTACAGAATTAGACGTTGCCCCATCTTTCTTTCCAACTGCAATCTCACTCTCTCTCTATCGTTCACCCTCACAGTGCGATGGAGGGGGTGGTAGGAAAAAGGAAAGGAAAGGAAAAAAGGGCGGCGAGATGGAAGGGAAATTTTAAGAGCGGCTGCGAAACTTTAAATAAAGTTAAATAACGAAATAAGTCGGGCACGAAATAATTTAAAGTATATACAGTGCTCGTAGCGCTGAGGTTGCGAGCCAGAAACAGAGTGAGATAGAGAGAGTGAGAGCTATGACTAAAGGGGTAGAATGGTGGAAAGAGAGAGAGAGCGAGAAGGAGAAAGGGCGAAGTTTCGAGGGATGAAAAACGGGCGAGTGATTAATCTTAATTTTAAATGACTTTTGCGCGAGTGCCGAGCTCGGCGTTGAGAAAATTCGTCGAGGGGTGGCGGAGGGATTCCGGGGGTGGTTGGGAAGAAAAAGAGGGCTGGATTTTAGCCGCCTCCGTCGTCCGTCTCGCGGGGGCGGCGAGGAAAACGGATTTGTTTTCTTCGCGCGCGTCTCTCTCTCTCGCTCTCCTTCATCTCGCTTCTTTCTCACTTTACCATCGACTCGTATTTCTCTTTCACTCTTTCTCGCACGCCGCCACCTCTTCAAGCTTTCTCTACCCAAAACCAACCCCTCGACATTTCCTTATTGATTTATATCCAACCAATATATTTTCTAAAAGTGTGTACACACACAATTTGCAAAATAAATACTTCAATTACACGAACCACCAAACGCATAACACTATAGGAGAATGTTGCATTAATATCTTCACTTACACTCAACACTTGAATTATCTTAACTATACAAATACCTGTTAATTATTTAGATTTTGATGAATTAATTTGTATTTACTCAAGTCCTTACTTATTTAGTTATTAGATTAAGAAATTAGACAATATACATTTTTATCAACGTTTCGAATTCAAAAATTTGTAATAAAATAATATTTTCTTTAGCCCTTTGATCACATTGTAACTAATAAATATTATTATGTAATAATTTCTTAAATTTTATTTTTTATACATAAATAATCGGTTTTCTTCATAAAGTCTTTTCCTCCTACGGATCAATTTTACAAAAGGAGACATTATAATTCTAAAACTACATAATAAAATATTAATTATAATAAAAAATACTGACGAAAATGTTTGGAAACGGAAGTTATGAAAACAATTTCAGTTAGAAAACGTATTTGACCTATTTCACTCGTAAAGGACAATGTTTAAACTATGAAAAAAATATAACTTTATATAAAAAAATAATAATATCATTTTAAAACTATCTAATAACCTTGTTATTTTTTAATTATTATTTCTTTAAAATTTCTTTTTTTTTTGGGCCAAATATAAACAACACTATTACATGTAATACTCCAAATAAACATTGGAGATGGCCTGGTTTCAAACAGATCGTAAAAATATAGCATTTGTTTCAATTAGTTAATAATTAATACGGTAATTTAATACATATTAAGAGAATGGCGTGTGTTAATTAATATTTCAAAGTCTATAACAAATAAGAAATTTGTGTTGTTTTGAATTTTTAGGTTGATCGGCAAATATATATAAATTGCTTTGTTTTGAAAAATATATTTATTCAAATTTACTATTAATCAGTCCTTATGGCAATTTTAGTACACTATACAATTATGTTTCTTATATAATAAAAAAAAACGCACCGATATATCTGGTTGATAAGATAAGAAGATCGTAAGACTTAAAGAGCCGGAGTTTTAATGCTTTTCCATTTTGCGAACCCCTAGCGTCCCATCGGGGGAGTTCCGTAAAAGGGGACGAACGGATAATTAAGAACGACGAAAAAAATGTATATATATATAGAAAGGAGTAATAAGGAGCGTCGCAAACGCCCAGAGGGACACCCCCTTTATTACCCGATAAAAAATTAAGACTTATAATTTATTTAAGAACAGCTGGGGCGTCGTCCCCCGCTTTCAAATCGAACGGGACGACGGTGGTGGCGGCGGCAAGCATGAAAGAAGCAAAAAGGGGTTTTGAAAAAGGAAGGAAGGACACGAACAGGATAAAAAAAAGAGGACGAGGGAGAGTCCAGCCCCTTGTTCTTAGATCGTGGAAAAAGGGGGATGGCGGAGAGCGCGCGGCTGGCCGGGGTGGGGGTAATAAAAAGTGTACGGCCCGTTTCGTCGTGTTGGCAGCCGGCAGTATAAGAACGAATAAGAATTCCGGACGCAGGCAACCGGAACCCGTAACCACCCCCCTTTTTCCATATCTCGTGCGCGCCACATTTTCCATTTCTCTCTTTGCCGCCGACCCCGCACCACTCCTCTCAACCCCCCTTTTCCACCTTCATCTTCTTCACTGTTCCGTCCCGTTCGGCTCGATTTTTTCCCCCACAACCCCGCGTTTTCAATTTCCCCCAGATGCCGACTCACAAAAGAAAACCCTCCCCTTAAAACGTTCCACTTTATCGATTACAAAACACTTCTTAGAACCACCCCTCATTTAAATGGGGACTGTAAAAAAGCTGAATTATTGATTTTCTTTTCCTCAGATTTTACTGATAAACATGTTCCAAATGTTTTTCTTTGTATACTGTAACAATAATAATACTTTATACTTTTAATTGAAAAAGATTTTTTGTTTTATAATATGAAATCTAATGTATTAACTTCTTAACTTTCTATGTAAATAAAGAGTATTTTACCTGAATTTAAAGAATGTTTAATAATTTGTGTATATGACAAAATAAATGCTATTGATCGTGATTTTTCAGAAAAAAAAAGAAAGAATTTATCAACATTGATTTTCTTTAGCATTTATTAATAGTGTACCAAAAAATGTGAAAAAAATAAATAAATTTTGGTTATGAATAAAGTTAAAGTTATGGAAATTTAGTTAAATACTTAGAATATTTAAATAGGAAGTGGACATTTTTTAGTAAACATGATTAACATTTATTATCATTAATTATACGAGCATTTAGAGGTATTTTTAATTTATTAAAGGAACAAATCTTAAAAATATTGATAAAAACGGCAATCAAAGGCAAATTAGGAACAAACATATGTAACAAAAATTTAATAAGCAGAAATAGAGATGAATTGAAAAAATGCGCTTAATGAGTTAATAGTAACCTATATTTTTTTCTATCTTAATCAATGAGAATACGTTATTAAATAAAAGCCACGCCAATATTTATATTATAGAATCAATTCTTTACTGATATTTTAGAAAATGATCATGATATTCAAAAATTGTCTTAATCTATTGAGTAACAATGAAAACAGTAAGTCATGAGAATCAATAAATATACGTTTAATAATTTCTAATTATATAATTAGTTAAAATTGTTTAAGCAATGAACTTTGCATAGTTAAACAATGAATGTAAATCTTTAAAAGTATGACATATTGCAATATAATGCTTTACCATATAACCCAGTTATGAACTAGATAGAACTTCCTGAGAGAACATCTAAAGCTTTTGTAATGTGATTCCTCCTCTTAAGCGACGTAATTTTGTAGCTGTGAAATTGCAGTCCAATGCTTTCAATACTTCAATAGAATTTAGCTATTGGATTCCTCAAAGGTTCATCCACCTTAAATTCATCCCCAGACTTACATTCTTTTCACCCCCTCTTTTCTTCTTCTTAATTTTATTTTTAACGATTTGCGTGGTGCTTGCCGATGGCACGTGGGGAGGGTTCTGTTATTACGGAGGAAATGTTTCTGGCGCAATCCAAAACCCACCCAACACCCTCTAGCCCTTAGCGACCCTTTCTTTTCGACTGCAAACCCACACTTATTCACATATACGTATGTATGGAAGAAAGTGTATGTATATATGAGAGAGAGATGACATTAAGAAAGTTGAAGCGAGGAGCGCATGATTTAGCGCGACGATAAAAAGAGAGCCCCGACGCTTAATATTCTCATTATGCAAACGAGATACTTCCCCGAGACGCTTTTTATGTGTTTTTCTTCATTTACATAAGATAATAAGTTGATGCAAATGGCGGGCTGAGGGGGTGGTTTTGGGTGGTTCTGGCGGGGCGACGGAGGCGATTACTTGCTACACTCGCTCTCTCACTCTCCTCTGTACATTTTGCCACTGTATGTGCATGTATACGAAAGTGTGCGTGTGTGTGTGTGTCGTTGCTGACGACGCACGGAATCACTTCGCTATTAAGGCTGTAAAAGATATAAAACGAAGCTAGAACGGAGATTGATTAATTTTAAATTATATTATATACGTATTTTCACTTAAAACCTATTTAGTTCTTTTTTTCGTTTGCATTTATTTCTTGAAGACCTTTCTCAAACTTGGTTAATTTCGTTTCTTAATTAATTTATAATTAAATATGTGTACTTAGTACAAACAGAACGTATGAGGATCTTAAATGAAACCAGTGGAGGAATCTATTGTAAAATAAACAGTAGCTGATACGAAAATAGCCACACAGACTATGAATGTTTTTCTTATAAAACACATTGAAACTAAATAAGAAAAAATGTTTAGAACTTATAATTATTTGTAGTTTTCTTTTTGGAATGATTAGTATTAAAAAAATATATTATAAATAAAAAAAAGGAAAAAATTCAGTATATCAATTGTAACAATTTTCTTGTAGATAAAAATTGCATTATTATTGTTAATACTCATTTTAAAATGTCATGGATATAAGATCCAACTGACCTAAGAACTCGAACCAACAAACGACAAGAACGCGCAGACGAAAGGGCGCAGTACAAAAACCACGTTAAAAACCCATATCACTAAATTGTTTGTATATATTTTAAAATACATCCAAACTCCCCGAACCTAACTCACAGGAGTGAATGTCGTACGGTTGCACGTACGACATTCAAGTTATTGTTTTACTTCGCGCTTTTGTTACTGCGTTCTTTCGACTTGTACACTTTTGTCGGGTCAACCTAATCACAATATTTGTACTTAAAAAATATTTTTTCAAAGAAATAATACATTTAAATGAAAAACTAAATCAGGTACTCATTACTGAATTAAACTAGACATGACGAAAAGGTGCAAAAGGATAGTAACCAATATTTTCGTTTATTAACTACAAATGTATGTCATTGACAACTAATATTTTTCTTCAGAAAAGAGTAAAACTATAGGTAAAAATAAACTAAGTTATTAATTATAGAAATTCAATTAAAAAATTGTTTAGCTTTATCATTAATTTTAGAACAATTTAAGAATTAAAAAAGATTTGTTCTAATTTTAAAACTATGGGATGAATTTGTTAATTGTATATTTTTTTTTTCAAACATATTAAATTAACAAAAATATAGAAATTCCAAATATTAAAATAAAATCCCCAAATCCGTCACTAGTAACAATAGGTTAGGTTATTTATGATGATATAGTCAGTTTAACATACATTAACAAATTGAACTCTTCGAAGCAATTCGATAGTGCTTCTCTTGTGCAGCGTTTGAAGAGATGGTTCATCGTCAATTTCAATATAGATACGCACGTCTATTTTTCGTGCAACTTTGCGTACAGTCTAACGTTCGACCTGGACAATCCAGATCAAGAGTCGCCAACAAGTTCATGTGTGGAGAAGCTATTCAATTTTGAAATTGAACTTTTTAAAATAAAAAAAATATCATCTTCATCCTAATTCTTAGCAGTTGTACTTTTTAAAATCAGCTCATAAAAATAAAAAGTGTTTTATTATTAACTCGATTAATGAAAACGATTCAATCCACGATATTACTTCGTTTTCAGAGGTAAAAATATCATAGCCAAAATATAAACATTTTCATTTCTAAATTTTTCACATTTGGATAACTCAATTTCTAAAATCTTTGATGTTATTTTCTTCTTCTGACAATATTTTGCTCTTTCTTTCCCATAACTATCCATATTTTCGGTCAATAAAGTACTTTGTTCTATCAAAGGTTCGTTATTAGATATAACGTTAATTCATGTATTACTGTATATTCACTGATCTATCTGTTTTTCTAAAATGTCTTATAAATTTAAAATGTAATATAAATAATATTTTACATTTTATTTTCAATTATATATAGAAATTGAGTAAAAATAACACACCCATTATTAATATACGAATTATGTATAAAATAACAATAATTCCGATTGGTCAAAACTCTAATGCTTTTTACCTATTATTGAATATATTAATTCGTTGCATTTGTCGATAATGTGGCGGTCACATGTAAATTATATTATCTTAAATAATTAATGTTATATAAATGAAATACTTCGTCCAATGAATATTAAATACTATTTGTTTATTGATCGCGCATAATATATTATTAACCATACAATTCCGTTTTATTTACCATGCATTTTAAAGGCCCATGAATTAATCATTACTAAACATTTTTTTATAAATGCTTCAATAAATACATTACATCAATTTAATTGATTATACAAAATATTTTTATTTGTAAAACAGTTGTAGCTTTTTTATTATCTGCTGTTTATATAAAAAAAAGTAATTCTTGTAATATTAAAAATATTTTTATTAGGCCACAATAATTACTTAATTAGTTAACATAATTACTAATTAAGTACAGTTATGTTGTTTTTTAAATTTAATCATTTGTTTTTTACGTTTAGATTTCTAGATTTTTTTCAACATAATTAAATAATTATCTAGTAAACTTCTTCCATTTAATATACTTAAAGTATATAAATAGATTTCATAGAAAAAATATAATTATTTAATTTTAGAAAGTTACGTAAAAATCTATTCACCTTTACTTTTTATATGAATTATGACATATTGTGGTGAAGATTTTTATAATGAATTTGTCATTTTTGAGGGTATGCTCGAGTGTCATTTATCATGTCTGCATGCAACAGTTTGTGCTGCTACAATGAATTCCTCGAACTCATACGTGTATAAAACGCGATCATTTTTCATCCAGTTTTATGTGCTGCTACTGCTTAGCACCAGATTATGTAACGCAGTTTTTTTTTTGGGAGGTTCGAATGCACCCTTCTGTAGTCATAATCCGAAAGCCATTCATATTTCAGCGTTTTAATTCAATTGTGTTTGCAAAAAATGGATCCTAAAGTTGATTTAGACAAATCGTCTGATTATGGTTTTATATGTATTCATTTTATTATATAATTAAAATAAAATTTTATATCTTCAAGTTACTATTAATTTATTTCCTATTATTATAGAAATTTGTATTTAACATAATGGACCAAATACTGAACAAACTTAAATTATTTTATATATTATAATAAACAAACTATATTGTAGACATGCAAAGGGCTGCAGTCTTTTTTTTATATAATATTTTAATTTCATTCTTTAAAAAAAACTGTCAAGTCTTCTAGTGTAATCTTACATATAATATAATACTATTTTATTTATATTAAAAACATATGAATATGTTGATAAATTGTATTTTGTTTGCATAATTTCTGTATAAACAATTTCTTAATTACTTTACGTATTTCACTGTTTAAATTTTCACAGTTCATTATTCATTGTCATATAAATATTTTCCAAAGAAGAAACGTAAATATATTTGTTTATGTAATCATTATTCTTCTTTTTCCTATATTTTATTTTGAAGAAACTTTTTAAAGTGATATTTTTATTAATATATGTTTTCATTTAAACATATTTCGAGGTCATTCCGCCTAGTCATATATTATTACAGATATTGGCAATAATCCGAAATAATGTATTTTCTATATAATTATTTACAAATAATATCAAATTGTTAGAAGGTTTATCTTTTAACTGACAATAGAACAGTAAATAGTCATAGATCTTTTCACTCAAATATTTGTTACATTTATTGCAACCTTGTCAATAGTCAATTTGTACATAATTACAATTAAATTAAAGTATTCAAAGAATTTCTATACTAATTTAATTACTTGCTACATTGCGTTTTCTGTTAAGTTTTTACTGGTTGTCTGAAAAATCAAAGACAATAAGATGCCTAAAAGAAAAACTGTAGACATCTTCTACTATATTAAAAGTTGAGTTTAAATGATTATAAATTTTTTATTTAAAATGTACCTACTTTTATGTCAAATTGAAATATCTGTTTAAAATATGTTATTTCAATGTATTTGATAAATGATTATAGATATTTTAATCAAAATTTAATCTGTATATTAAAAATGTTTCGTCTATTTTAAAATACAAATACAGTAGACACACAAACGAGAAAACCCTTTGTATTGTACAATCAAGTGACATTATCCACGATCACAATAAGCATACCAATATCTACGAATGTGATCTTTATCTCCTGTTTGTTTACGCATTGTGCATGTCGACCAAATGAAAGCTGCGGCTAACGATTTTCCATTCGATTTAAATATTTATAAATTCTTTGTTGTTTCAGACAGACGGACGCAACAAAAGGGGACACAGAGGGAGAAAGAGAGTCCATGTCAGACAGGAAAAGGCGTTGGAGAAGGACGCAGTTCGGAGTATCCGTTGTCCTTTCTCTTCTCTTTTCGCCGTCCTTCTTTCCTCCTTCGCAGGATGTGATGGATGGATATTGTGGGCGCAGTGAGCCGAGGGAGGATCGATAGAAACGCGCGAGATGGAAATTTCATTTGCAATGTAGATCGAGGCGACGGCTGAAAAGAAAAGAAGATGCCTGTGGGAGGCGGTAGAATGGAACTGTAACGATGTGGATGCGAGGGGGTTGGCGGTTCTTCCTGCAACCGCCCCCGTCCTTGCGTTGAAACGAAATATCAGAAGAAGGCTATGACGATGATGATGCTGAAGAAGAAGAAGAAGAAGCGAGTCCGGGGGCCTAGTGACAAATTAAGACTTAGACGTTTTGAGACGTCTTAATCTTAATTCTAAGATAAATTAGTCGCCGGGAATACTTTCATTAATCTAGATCAAGTGGGGCGGCGCTGCTGCTGCGAAGACACACACAAAATACAACGGGATGGAGATAGTAGGTGAACATCGTTGGAAGGACGGAGATGGAGTTTCGGAGTCATTTATTTATTTATAATTGTAATTGTGCAGCTTCTCTAATTTATTGAAGTAAAGATTAATGTATTTTCTTGTTCTGCCCCTTTTTTTGTTCCTCCTTCCCACCCGCACTTCCATTAAACAACCTCGAGCAATGAGAACCATCTCTGGAAACCCATTCAACTGCGGCATCGCTTTACTGCAGATAACGTTAGTTTAGAAGTGAAAGCATTTGCAGTTTCGTATTAATAATTGCAATTGATATGTTTAAACACTTATTTTCTACCAATGAATATTTCAGAAGTTGAAATTATAATCACTGTCATTTGATGAATACTTTTTTTACTCCAATCTACTATGTTTGATATTTTATATATTTGACAAACCGACAAAAAGTTTCTATAAATATTTTTTACAATTCCTACAAAAAATAAAATTTAAAAATATATTATAAATATATATATTAAAAATATATGTTATATACTAACACTAGAAGAAAAGTATATTTAGCTGTTATTTACATTTTACCTATACAAATCATAAGATAATCAATACATAAATTTGTGAAAAAACAAATATTTTTCAAGCTTTACAATAAGGGAACATATATAACAGACAGATATGAAATAAGTAGGTTAATAAGATGGTTAACTGGCCGACGGTCAAATGAGCATCTGCCATGTGAACGATGATAATGTGGGCGACGGTTACCTGGATGACCGACAAATGGGCACCTTTCATGTGGGCAAGGGTTAACTAGTCGACGAACAAATGAGTGATGTACCTGTGAGCGATGGTCAAGTGGGCGACGGTTAACTAGACTACGGTCAAATAAGCATCTGCCATGTGAACAATAGTCATGTGGGCGACGGTTAACTAAACGACGGTCAAATAAGAATCTGCCATGTAAACGATGGTTGTGTGGGCGACGGTTAACTGGACGACGATCAAATGGGCAACTGGCATGTAAGCAATTATCATAAATTAAAAAATACACTTGGTCAACGAAACATAAAATATTTAACAAAATTAAAAATATTTCGGAATAACAAAAGAAAAACAGTTGCTTTAGTATTAAAAATAATTAAAGTTGATTTCGAAATATCTAAAACACTGGCAGTTCCTTTAATAAATAATACAGTATTAAATATTTTTAAAATATATATTTTTTAATAGAACAAACATTAATAAAAAAGTAAGATTAAAAGTTGTTTAAAACTTGTATTAGATACGTGCACATTAATGTGTATGCTCTGCTTGTTAAGTTATTTCTATAATTAATTATAGTATGTATATATATATAATAATAATTTAAAATAGTGAAACATATACAGAAGCTTTAAATATGTATATGAAATTAATACAATATGAAAATCTTCTTGTAAGGGAACATGAAACAGGATTACTTTTTTCAACAGAAATAATTTTAACTAGCAAAATAATTTTCCATTTTATTTAATTAACTTGTATACCAGCACTTCTCAACATGTTACTACACTACCCAACATACTTCAACAAGGTGGCAGCTGTCATTTCGAGGGTCACAGTCCATAGGTTAATAAAAACTGTTGTATATTTTATAAATACAATCATACCTCGGTTGACGTTACCTCTACTAGCATTAATATACAAGATCCACAATTTCAACAAAAAAATATCAAGTAGAACTTTGAAGAAGAAAATAACATTCAATAAATTAAAAATCAATATGTATTGTAATGTTTTTAAATGGAAGATTTGGAAAACTTTGGAATACCATGAAATTTAATTTTTTTAGTGAAATTTATCCTGATTTAGAAAAAAGTGTTATTGTTAAGCGATTAATGTTAAATTATGTTCATAGTATTTTTACATCTGAATTCGAAGTTTTAAAATCACGCATAGTGTGGCAGTAACTTTATATTGTTTTTCATTTTTATTATATAAAATTTTGCGCAGTTAATAAAACGTAATTATTTGCTATGTAAACAAACAAAAAATGAGAAATGTAAATAATTATTTTTTGTTATGTTGTTTTGTTGTTGGTACACCTGATAAACTTTGATATTTCATTTCACGCATGGTGTGGAAATAGTATCATTGTATGTATTTTATAATAATAATAAGGTTTTTTTGCATAAAAACATTAATTATTAAAAAGTATTGTCAATAATTCTTCTATTATTGGTAGTTATTGAACGTTTTTTGTAGGTCAAAAATTAATAAAATAATAGCAGTATTTATTATTATTGTTATGTAACTAACTTTATGTATTAGTTATGTACAAAGATTTATTGAATATCTATTAATTACATATACATACAAACGAATAATTGAAGGATGGGGAGGAGGTTATTGCTGTTTGTTGTTAGTAGAAAACAGACGTGGAGGGCGAGTTTTAATTCGCAAACTTTTCATGAAATCCACGAGTCCCGCTTTGAGACTACACAAACATCTGACTATGTGCATACGTATACATACATACGTATTGTATATGTATGTATACGTGAATGTGTGCATGTGTTTGTATCTCCCTTGTCCTGTAATAACAATCGGCTGGGGCGAAACTAAAACAATTTCAGTACACTTTTTCATGCGCAAAAAAAAGAAGAAGAAGAAAAAAAACAAAGAACAGCACTGCGGGAAATTGCATTGCGCCCAGGAGGAAAACACAAACTCAAATTATACCATGTTTAAGCGTGGACAAAATAGGAAAATAATAATACAACTAAAGTGAACCGGAAAATGGATGAAGCGAAACGAAAAGAAAAACGTGGAATGGAATGGATCAAGTTGTTAATGTTTTTGGGCTTTTGAATATTTTAGGGTCGATCGGAAGTGCGGAGGAGTTGCGTGGTATTAGCGTATTAAAATGTTGTTCGCGGCGAAGTTGAATGCATGCGGGTAAATAAGTAACCCCTAATTGTAGTGAGTTATTAAGTATGAAGTAGGAATGTAAGACCCACTAAAATATGCAAGAAACACATTTTAAGGAAACCTCAGTTGGATTAGAGGTTTTAAAACGTTAGCTCTCGCGCAGGAATTAGGTAAAGTTTTAAACTAATCCCACGAAACACGCGGGACATATAAGAAAGGATTTCACACGCGCGCATACAACAAACCCAATCCTTCGGTTCAAACTAACGAGGCTTCTTCGGTTTACCTCAAGAAGACGGACGTTCGATGAACATATATCATATCTTATAGTACCATATTTATAGTAGCTGATTTGAACATTTTTATAATTTGTGAAAGAATATTAGAAATACAGTCAATTTTCTGATATATAAGTGTAGTGACAGCAGTAATGAACGTGAAGAAATATTTTCATTAATTCATCATGTGTATTAAACAGTTCATTCTATAAAACTAAGTAATAAAATATAGTAATATAATTTATTATCCCAATTTCAAATTAATAAATATACTTTCGTAGTTTCGTAGAATATAAAATTACAATTAATTTTCTGGATTGTCTATGTATAATATACATGAATACTAATAAGAATTTTTATTAATTCAAAATTAGTTCTTATATTATTTATTCAATCGCACTTTAAACTCGTTAAATACATGTCAAAATAAAAACGTAGCATAGTGTAGTTTTTTTTCATAATTAATATTTTTTTTATTAATTTAATCTTTGACATGAAATCTTTGAAATTGAGCCAACTGCCTTGGTAAAAGTCTTCGAAATTTTTATCAAAAGGATTAGGGTATACCAGCACAGCGGAGGCGGCCGACATTTTATTCCATAATTAATCTCAACATGTAATTTTTTGTGTGAAAATTTGTATGTTTTTTCATGTCTCTGGGTGGAAAGTCATAAGTCGATAGCCCTTTGGTCATATTTGTGATTAATAATATATTTTTATTTTGTTCTGTGTAATTCGAATATTTGATACGATGTATGTGTATTATTTCAAGGATTGAAACATAAGAAATGGTTTTAATGCGTACGATAACGACCTCAACGAAATCTTATTACACAGTCTGGTGAACAAAATTATGTGAAATAATTTGGATAACCATAAAATCATCAATCTTCTATTCAGGTTATATTTCGAGTTGCTTCATACTCAATTACAAATTTCCACTAAAGATATAAAAGCCATTGAAAAAAACCTTTCAAAATATTAGTTTCATATATATAGAATAAAATATATAAGTTTTTTATATTATTTTACAAAATGTGTTTATTATAAGCGATTGAATTGAAACTTCTAAAATATGTCAATTTCATTAATATAGTAGAATAATTAATTATATTTATTCAAATAATATAGAAAAAATAATCATATTTTCATATGACTTTTATCTTTATACCTTTGAAATTGAAGAAATATAGAATCGTAATAATTTTTTTTACTCAATTTTAGAACAATATAATAATTTGAATTTTGTTTATTTAGTGCTCATTTTTAACAATAATATTTATTGCAACAGTCACAAACACAATTAAAAATGTTCATTTACAACAATGGTAATAATAAAACAAAAAAATGAGGAATTGCTGCAAAGTGTCATTCTGCTCGATTATTTTTAATTTATACTCCCTCAGTTCTAAAATAAGTTTCCGATTTAGGTATTTTATTGGTATAGAAAGGGATATTTGAAAGTTAACACAGTAAACGCAGTTTGTCCTTGCTCATATGTAACAACATGTGATCGTTGCTTCCTTTATGAAGCATGGCCAATGTCATACACTTCTGCAATATAATGAAAACATTGTCTAGTTTTTCCGCGGTTATTTCGTCCAATGCTTTAAACACGGCCGCAATGAGTTCATCAATATTGAACGTTGTAATGATTGAATGGCGATAAAGAAACCCAATTCGGGGTTATTTGGTTGTTGACAAATCGTTCTTATGTTTCAGTACCAGCGCGAACAACATTATCAACACTGAAATATGGTTTATCAATATTTTGCTTGATTGTGATTGGCGTGGTAGTCCAATTTTCTTTTATCGCGGAAATTGATTTGTCTGTAATTGTTTGAATATAGACTTTTCGAGTAGTTTTTGCAATAATTACCCTTTAACAAATTGTCAGCGCGTAAAAAAAGCCAAAGTTATTTTGTTATAAAATTTTACCTGTTCACTACAAAAACTATTTTAAAAAATGTTAAACTTTTGGCTATTACTTGTCACTTTCTCCATGCTTAATTTAAATAAATAACTACTACATTTAGATTCAATAATTCATTAAAATTACTAAAATCGGTCACTTATTTTGGAACGGATTATTTGTTTATTAGTTTTGATGCAATTTATTTTTGTTTTCTTTCTCTCAATAAATTTATTTTTTTTTGTTCTATATTTTTTGTTAATAATTATCAATATATTAGCTTTTCATGAATAAACAATTTAATAGTTATTAAGTCATTAATTAGTATAATATATAACCAGTACATTAAGCTCATTTTTTAATCCTAAGTAATTTGGTAATGGGGATTATACGAGCGACCGACAAAACAAGTGCCGTCACAAATTTTCGTGTTAGTACGGCCAGCTGAAATATAATTCACAGCATACACAATAATGTCGACGTGTTCCATATGGAATTACATGCATTATAAATATATAGGATACGACGATTTTGTTATGGTTTGTCCAACCGAAGAACAATTAATTTAATGAATTGAATCTACTAACGATGAATCCCGCAATACATTACGTTTGCTGTTAATTGTGACAGATACACTACAATCAACATAAATTACACTCTATTAAAAACAGAAATATATTTGATTTTTAGCAATTTCCAAAGTTATAAATATTTTTTTTAAACAAAAAAAAGTTGTATTAAATAAACATCCAATTTACATACACAGTTAAATTATATTTTATAATATAAGACTAAAGTTGACTGTTTGTGCTCTCATTTTACAATTACCTATACAGATTTTTTGCACATAACACTGATCGTTTTACACTAACACTTCAGGATCATTTTAGCTAAAAAAATAAGGTTTTCAATGTCATTTTTAAACCTTGGGTTGTTAACACAAGAAGTCTTTATTTTCTTTACCTTCTTGCTAACAAGATTTTCTAAATCTTCTACTAAATAAATCATTATCTTATGCATTGATAGAATCATTTGGATACATTCTTGAACTTCGTTATCAGAAGGAATGTTAACCGAGGTATGACAATTCAACCGTTATATAGCTATGAATTGTTATTAAAATTGGTTATTATAAAATTGTATCGATAATCGGTTTCTCTAATATCAGCCGCACTGTTTAAAACTGCACTAATCGAGGACTATAAAACCGTTTTAGAATTTATTTTTATTTTGCTCAATTTAAAGTTTTGTTTATTACGAAAGTTCAAATCGTTCTATAGTAAATCTCCACTGACCAAAACGGCATTATGCAATGTATTTCTGTATTATTGATATTCTTTATTTATAATCTGTAAATATTGGGTTAAGTAAAAAGTTTTGAGCGTTTTTCGTTAAATGGATTTCACTACGACTACGCGGAAGAAGCGGATCAGGCTGTCAATAAAGGCTACGAAAATGTTGATAAACTCATGGACCTGCATGCAACTACTTCCATTGCCCAAGAACTGAAAATTAGCCAGAAAACTGGTTGGAGCCATTTTCATAAGGCTGATCTCAAGAAGAAGCTCGATGTATGGTACAAAACGCTCAGAACTTTTTACATGACCCAATATATTTTTTATTTTTATGTAAAACATCGTTTAATTAACGACAAATTCTTGTAAATATACCTTAAAACAGTGTTCCCCAACCTTTTTATCACCGCGGACCGGTTAACGTATGATAATTTTATCGCGGTAACATTACTCACTAGATTCTAGATTCAAATAAAATAGAAATAATTTAATGTTCCTGGTGCCATTTAATCCACGGACCGGGAGACCACTGCCTTAAAGTATAGAAACTCTTATAAGACTATCTTATATAATATATTTTTAAATGGAATATCAACTATGAAGTAATATAACTCATTTCAGTTTTTTTCAGAATATTTTAATACTGGTACAAAGGGTATAAAAGGATACAAATAAATGTCAAAAAAATATATCTAAAACAACCAAAACTAATTTTCTTTAATCTTCTAGACAAGTCAATATTTCAGAACTGTAATGCACTAATATATGCATTAATATAATTATTAGTATAAACAAACATACAATCTAATGTGTAGATGCCTGAATTGTACTAAAGGATTCTTAATCATCTAGGCGTAATATATTTTCCTGGAACATAATGAAATTAGTTAAAATTACTGCAAATTTGCATAGCGGAGTGCTCGTTCGTTTTATTTTTAACGTTAGTGGAGGAGCACCAGGTAAATGTGCTTAATCAATTCGCGAGTGCATCAGTCGGCCTTAATGTTTTCATTGTTCGCAGGGTTGAATGGGGTCGCGTCTTTCCCTCAAGAAAATTAAACCTAAGTGCGGTACCCGTTTTGTTCGGAACCTCCTTGAGAGAGAGAGAAAAAAAAAGAGTGCGCTCACTGCTTCCTACGAAAATGAATTGCACACATCTCCTAGGTCTACTACACTCACAAAGAAACTTTCCATCCGCCGCCTCCGATTTCATAGAATGGATGAGAGACGAAGACGCAATGAGGGAGAGAGGAACGAAGAGCGAGAGAGAGAAAGGATGAGTGTGTAATAAGTGAAACGGTGTAATTTATCAAATAAATAGAAGTCTATTGTTACACCACCTTCTGTTTTACGAAATACACATTCAAAATATGGACTGGAATTTATCATCTTTGTTTGGTTGGTGGCGGAGGGGAGGACACAACCGTCGCCTCTGAAAATCTCTCGGCACGTTTTTCAGGCACTTTCCATCCTCGTTGTACTCGAAGGATGCGCATTTGGATGCGAGAAGGATGGAAGATCTGCAGGCGTCTCGAAAACGCGCGCCGCCGTTGCTACAACTTAGAAATATGGTATCATTAATAATTTTGTATTAAATGTTGTTCTATTTGTTTCTGTTTCGCGTTGCGAAATTTAAAATATGGCCCACTCCGTCATCCCGCTAGACGAAGAACCATTCACGTCTTCGGTTCTTTATTACTTAACTATGTATTCGTTTATTATTATTTTTTTGGAGTTCGTTTCTTTTCTCTGTGGAGCGCGGAGAGCACATGCCTTTTTCGGTAATTACATCCTCTTCCATCAAATAAAAAGGGAAAAGCGTATCGACATATGTTCGATTGAAGGCTTCACAGATAATATCGATTTCGAATAAAAAGCCACCCTCGATTCCACTCGACGACAACTAGTTATGCCCCTCCGTGTCTAATAATAACATGATTTAACCAACTCGAAACTATCAATTAAAATCAATTTCTTTAGTCGAATGGGACATCCGTCGAGCACGGTTATAAATGAAAGAGGCTTCACTTATACTAAACATCCTTAATCAATGAAAATTGTAATTGCTACAAATTGTTACAAATATATACATTTACAAATATCAGTAAATAACTAGACATTCTAGACATTATATTTTATTAACTATTATTAATTAATATGTGAAAATGAAAATTAAAAATTGGTAAATTACAAATTAATGATAATTATTATTATTAAATTAATTATAAAAACTTATATGAAACTGAAGAAATAAATGAATTCTAATAAATTCAGTAAAGGCAGGGCAGATGTTACAAATTGGGACTTTTCTACCCAAAGCGAGAAGTATAGGTGGAATCTCGCTTAACAAGCATCTTGCATAATGAGTAATTTGCTTAACGAGGAAAACAAATTGTAATAAAAATGTCTCACTTAATGAGAACTTTTCACTTAACCAGTGACGAGAAATCCCAGATTGTGCACCAGCTAAAAAAACTTGTATTCATTTGCATTTTTTTATTTTCTACAAATCGAATTCGCATTCCAGATTGGTTCATTCCGCGATAGAAGAGATAGAAAAGATGAAGATGATTCACGCTTCTTAACAATGCGTATATAATTTTCTTAGAATAATCTTTAAACAAAATTTTTCTTGAGAAAAAGTGTTTCGCTTAACGAGTGTTTCGCGTTACGAGTACGAAAAAATCTGGAATAGATTATGCTCGCTGTATTACCAATAGTATTAATATTTATAAACTATGAGGCGCGGCCTAGTGCAAAGAGAAACGCAAAATTTTAGAAATATGTAAATGAGGTTTCATATTTTCTATAAACTATAAATAAATGAAAATTGTAATTATCGATAATTGAAATAATACCATAAATCGACAAACTCATCATTTTAGACAATTACTTAAATAGTTCCTTCATGCTAAAGTCGCTGATAATGATGCCATAGTAGAAAATAATTATTGGAGTGCAATGTTTTAAAATTTTCATATTTTTAATCGAATAGTGAAACAATTTTCCCCATATTACATTAGTAAATCGTATTTTACTATGCGTTTTATACCAGAAAAAATATTTTGCTTTTCGTATATATAGTTATTTTTATTCTTTGGCTTTTCATTTGGAGACATACAAGTGTTATTAAATTTTGTACAAAAAAAAATCACAAATTTAATGTCCGAACACAAATTTACAAATATATGTGATCACAAACAATACTAAGTTGCAACTGAAACGACTAATAACACCAGGAACTGTTTTCCAATTCACATACAAGAAGTGAATTTTTACTTTTACAATAAATCCAAATTCTAGTCCGCTATAAACGAAAATGACAAAAACAATCGAAAATGGTTAATATATTTAAAAATAGACTTCTTTTCTCGTTAAGCGAGTCATTTTTATAACGATTTATTTTGCTCGTTAAACGAGCGAGATTCCACTGTATAAGAATAGAAGAAAATTATATAAAAATATCACAGCGTAGTCTAAAAGGAAATGATCATCTTTTAATAATTATTAATAAAGCTTTTTAAATCAATCCAATCATAATAAATTGTAAGAAAAATGATATGGGGAAAATTGTTTCACTATACGAGCGGGCGACTAATAGCCGAATTGTTAAGTCACGATTTCGTGAGCGCCGGTTCGAATCCTGGCCAAGCCAGGCCCTTTGTGAGCCCTCTCGGTGCTTGCAGTAATAGTACCATCGTTCATCACAGATGGACAGTCAAATGAATGAGGTTCAGCATATGAACCTTCAGCCATGTCGATGGACAATGACAGTGTTAAGGATATCAGCAGATTCACAGTCAAAGGAAATAGTGGAATCGCAGAGTATCAATATACTACTGAAGTTAACATACAACCAACAAATTAAAATCAAATCATCATAATGGTAACTTATGCGACAGAAAGAAAACTAATCGAGTAAAAATCTGGAAATTTTGAAATTGATTATGCTCGTTGTTCTAAAATTTCCGAATTTTTACTTGTATTTTCGCTCGTTAAGGGAGTCATTTTTTACAATTTATTTTGCTCGTTAAGCGAAATGCTCGTTATGCGATGAAAATAAATCAATTCTTTAAATTGCATATTTTTTATGACTATTAAATAAATAATTACATTCATAAGTAATTAAATATAATTTTATTAAAAACAGTATACGAAGTAAACTAATTAAATGTAACTACAATATGTGATTGAAATTTGTAAATTAGATATTGTAATTTTACATTTCATTTAATTACGATAATTGAAAAAAAATCTAATGGTCTACTATCCAAGTTGAGAATATTTATTTAGAATTAGCGTCGCGAATTGGATGCGGCCCGCTTTCGCGCGAAGTTCAAAAGGGGTGTTATTTTTCATGAAAAGTTGGGAATCGAGTCTGGTGGCTGGCGTAGGGAGGTTTGTGGGGTTGTCGGTGGGGGTTTAAAGGCGGAGGCGGAGCAGAAGGTGGGACGTGGGGGTAGCGAGAGGAAAGAAGAAGGCGAAGAAGAAGTATTGAACGGACCATCCTTTCAGAAGGAACTAACACCGCAGAGCCACCGCCGTCGCCACCGCAACCGAGATCTCTCTCCCTTTTCTGCCCCCCTTTTCTGGTGCCCCGCGATGCTCGAACGATGTAAACGTTCGAAAAACGCTTTTCGTCTCATTAAAATTTTAAAGGCATTTCCACGTAATTGCTTTTGGCTTTTTTCACTCCCTTTTTATGCAAACTTTTAGTGAACAGACATTAATTAGAAGTTTTTTCTTACTTTTTGTTCGAACTAAACTAAATATATATTTAATTGATTAAAATATACTCAGTGTTCAATTAACGTACATAATGCCTACACAAATTACCGAACGTTAAGAGAATGTACGTGAATCGAACGGTGAATTCCTATATAAATATCTAATTATATTTTTTGATACACTTTCTTTGATGAAAGTCCTCGACGTTCAAACAAACGTACATGGTTCCATTCTAATAACAAAATAAATAAACTGTTATTTCGTATAGCGCGGTTTCGATCAGTGCGGATTCACTATAGTACGGTTTTTTTTTCAATCAAGTGCTACTTAATGCGGAAAGTATTCCTTTATTTTTTGTATATTGATGGATTGTTAATTTCTTATATTTTTACACGAGTTTATTATCAAAATTGAGCCATAAATATTATTATCAGGACGACTAATAGCAGAATGGCTAAGTTGCCCTACCAACGATCGAACCGGCAACGGTTAGAATCTTGGTCAAAACCAGTCCCTTTGTGAGCCCTCTTGGTGCTTGCCGCAAAGAGGTCCATCACAGATGGACATTGTAATGAATGAGGTTCATCATATGGACAATGGCAGTGTTAAGGATAGCAGCAGATTCATAGTCATAAGAAATAGTGCTGAAATTAACCTACAAGACGACAGCCAACCAACAAATTAAAAAATCATTATAATGGTAACTATCCACCGGGATCTTAAATTTATTCAATGTTCACATAGATGAACAGATGGTGAATAATATTACACGGCATAAAAAAATAAATAAAAAAATATTATTATCAATAGTAACCATATTTGTGTTTATTAAGTGATTTTCCTTCTAAAAAATCATCTTTTATCTGTGAGCAATATCTACGTTAATTGGAATTAGAAATAAATTGAATGTATGTTCTGATAACGAATTCTTTTAGTATCATATTAATCGTATTTTTTAATATTCTATTAAATTTTTCTTTATTTGTATACGCCAGATTTATACGGTTTGCGAAAAACGTGTAAATCAAAATTGTAACTTTTTTTATATAAAACCGTGTAAATCCATAAGTATTCAAAATACGCATAAGTTCGTTGTTTATTAATTATGAATTTATTTAATTTTTGTAAAGTATATAAATTAAACAAAAATATTGAAAGGTAAAATATTGTTTCTTTTGATCATAGTTATTTTTCAACATTTATTTATTAATTTCATTTTTTAACAGTGTAAATAAAGTGCTCTATAAAAGTACGAGTGAAAGTAAACAAAACAAAATACTCAATATAAGAATTATCCTTATTAAACTTGCAGAAAATATAAATAACAATATTTATATTTATTGCATCAACTTAAAAAGTTTCATTAATAATTGCAAACATTTTTTTATTTTTTTTTTAAACTTAGTAAAATCGAAAACGTGTAAAGAAAGAAGCGTGTAAAATGACGGATAGATTTATAATAGAAAATACTCAATACAAGAATTATCCTTATTAAACTTAAAGAAAATGTAAATAACAATACTTACATTTATTGCAATAATTCAAAAGTTTCATTAATAATTACAGACAGAAACGAGGATAGAAAAGAATATTAAGTTATATAAAATAGGGTAATTTGCATGTTTTCCGCACATGCAAAATATCAACATTTTGTAAAATAAATTTAAAAAATAAAATAATAATTATTTTTTTAATAAAAACTCTGAGAAAAAATATTTTTAGTCAATCCGTTTCTACAATACTATTGCATTTACATTTATTTTTATTTATATAATTATTTCAATAAATATTGTTACTGTTATATTATTTTAATTATATGTAAACAAATATTTAATTATTTCTACATATAATTATTGAATTGATTACCGTAAAGTTATTTTGTATCACATGAACCATGCATTTTGTTTCAATAATGAAGTAGACTAATTCAACTATTTACCTTTCCGCCTTGCACGCCTCGAACATTTCAATTCGCAGGACGCAAAGTCCTTGCAGGATTATACCTGTACTGGCAGCGCCACCTATGAGACGATAGACACGTTAGAAATGGATGCACGAGTTATGCAAACGGTGTTTTACAGATTCGTTACCGACATAATACCCTATGTAAGATTATATAGAACAGGTATGAAAATGCAAAACCGTTTTATACTAGATCCTTTTGAACCCTTATTTATTTAATCCATTACTTGATTAATCCTTCAATTTAAGTATTGCATTCTACAGTCCACCAACTGTGCTATCGAATATGTTGAATGCAAATTCTTACGTAAGATTATTTAAAATTGTTTAACGAATACAGATAATTTACTTTGTATTGCATTAGTTTTTATTACAGAAACTTAAGATTAATAACTACATAATAATTGAATACTAATCAACATATTTTAGTTAAGTGCAAATTGAACTATATTCTTATAATTATAATAATATTATCAATGCCAAAAGAAAATGAAACCAATATTCTGAATAGCAATATCAACGAAAAGCAGAATAATAATGCAATAACATTGAAAATAAAAGTAATACAATATTATAAACTACAAATTACTATAATACAGACAAATAACTATATAGCTCACTTGCAAAACTAGCTCCTAGGATTGCCAACAAAAACTGCAGCAGAGAAGCACCATTAATAAAGAAAATAAGATGCATATTAATGTATATAATTTTATATATTAACAAAAAATCTGATAAATTTATATTTAAAAAAAATATACTCCCTGTGTCCGAAAATATGGTATACATTTGAAAGAATATCTTAGATTATCTAGAGCTAAAGTTTAGAAAGTAACATTTATAGCTAAATAGCTAATTGAAGACTAAAAATTAGTTTTTTTTTAAGTAAAATATAATAGTCACAGCTGTAATTTCAAAATGGAAAATTTTAACTCAAATAACGTGAATTTACAAAGGAGATATGCCAAATAGAAGCAATTGATTAATTAATAACGTCATAGTATCTTGTAACAGCTATTATAGTATATTGAGGATAAAGAATAGTTATAACACGGTTCTACTAATGGTGGGAATATTCAATTTAAGTCACAACCTCGGTTTAAACGTTCTCGATTTTCTCTATTCTCTATTCAATAATTGATTGAATGTGTTCAAAATGCTTTTAATAAATTGGAGAGAAATACTCTTGATAACATTTTTATTACATTACAAACGTGTATGGAATCAATTATATTAACAGGATGCGGAAATTCGTATAAATTGCCTCATATAAATAAGATAAAATGAGTCGTGAAAGCGTTCAACGTGGCTAAATTAATTTAATATTTTATATATTTAATTTTTCTCGCAAATGTATACCATATTTTCGGATAAAAAAAATATTAAAATGTATACCATATTTTGGGATAGAGGGAGTATTATTTAACATAAAAATTGCTTTGAGGCTTTAATTTTGAATACTTAGTAATAATTACATTATAATGAACCATTTTATATTTATTTTTAATTCTTTTCAATTCTTCCTCCGTGAGTGTTATGCAATGTTCAGTATCCGCATGTGATGTATAATGTACCCCATCATCAACGAAGACCTAGTCCTTCGCCAGTACTTTATTTTTACAAACGTTTTTTCTATAAAAAAAATATCTGAAACAAAATCCATATATCCAATTCACATTCGAATAATTCATATAACTGCTTAACGGGCTGCGTTTTGAATAACGAGTGACGATGAGAAGAGAAGTCCTGGATTGTGCGCCTGCTACATCATTTTTAAAACGTGTGTACGCATAATATGTGTATATTAACAATCTTCGATCTTCTTTGTCATCTTTCTTTAAAGCGGACTATAATTTGCAAATATAATTTAAGTTTGCTGTAAATGCAAAACACAAATATATCGTGTCCAACCATTATTACGCTATTTTATATAAACAAATATTAAAAGTATAAAGAGACCTCCTCACATTTTCAGAACGCCATTTGTTTTTGTATGTATTTTTTTGTGATATTTTATATGTTTTATTGAGTATCTGGGCGGAAATGGAGGGATTGTATTGTAGAAAATCTTACTATATAAAATAACGTATCATCTATATTAGTTATCTAAAACAAAAGACATTATAATATTATATTAATTTTCTCAATTAAAAAAATCTAAAGAAAAAAAGATGATAAAAGCTATTACTTTTAAGTCGAGGCCTCGTTGCTTATTGTAAACGAAACTATATATGTTGTTCATTCACTTTATCTCGCCATGATATAATTTGATATAATTCTTATGTTTAAATAGAAGAGTTGTAAGAAATACACAATTTTGTTGAATTTAGTAAATTATCTTTTCCTCTTTTCCATAATTAATCTTTGTAGTTCGGTGTATAAAATTATGCTAAACGTGACCCATAGTTTGAATATGAGTTTAAAATCTTACCATGCTCAATAAAAATGTTAGAATAAATTTGCTATTTTTTAATATTATTGCAATACAATAAAAAATATACTAAATTTTAAAATCTGAGAATATTAGAATTCGAAAATATTTAACTATATTTACAATTTATTAAAATTTATAAAAGACACTTTAAAATCAAATTTTACTAAATTCTTTGTTTAAATGTTTTTATTGGATTTTCATGAAAATATATGAAAAGCCAATAAAATTATTTAATCCTTTTATTAATATTTAATAATATACTACGTATTTAAGTTTCAGAAATAATCATTAAGGAACTGTAATTTTTTTCAATTATATTTTTTCAATTGTAATCCAAGAAAAATTATATTTAATTATTTTTTTATAGACCGTAGTAAAATATAAATTTTCCATATAATGAATGTCCATTAAAAGTGGGGGAACGTGCAGAAAAAGAGGTAGTAACGAAAAACTAGGGGGAGAAGAAGCCGGTGTTCACATAAAAAAAAGTGTGTGTGTACGTTTGAAAACAGAGAAAGTGAATGGGTAAATGAGTGAAGAGGAAGGAGAAAGAGCTAGAGAAAAGGGGATTTTCTACAAGGGTTGCAGAAGTGGTGGGTTTGATATCTTTGGCGGCATGCGGGGGGTGGGGGTGTGAGTGTGTGCGTTGGATGGTAGAAATGCGAGAGGGTGAGAGTCGCGCAGCGCCGCCGCCCTCGTTTCTACTCGCCGGGAATATAAGAAACGCCTTGGAAAATGTAAACGTGTACACGCGGGGGTGCAGTAAGGGAAATAAAGAGGGAGAGATTTTCCTGAGAAAATCATTTATTTTTGACCTGCGCACAGTTTCCTTAATATATACACGTTCGTATGTGCGAGAAGCGAAGCCCCTCGCTCCGCATAAAAGATGAAGAATAATACCAAAAGCCCTCCCCCGCGCTCCCCAACGTACAAACATATACACACACACAGAGAGAGCGCCACAAGCAAGCAAAAACCTCATCCCCTTTTTGATGAGGATGCGAGAGGGGTGGAGGACAGAGGAAGAGAGAAAGATCCAAGCAGCAGAATCATCTCTTTCTCTTTTGCACTCGCTGGGGTTGTTATTGATCTAAGAAAAAGACGGACGGAGGGCATTAAAAATTGTTTCGACTGCGAGGGATGAAAAGAGAAGAGAAGAGCGTTGGAGGCATATTAAAACGGGGTTAAACCTCTCGCAATTTCGGTACCGTCTGCTCAGTATCTCCTCCTCCTCCGACAGTCCCTTTTCCTTTTTTTGTCTCTCTCTCTGTTTTTAATTTACGGCTTACTGGGATCGCACATATTTTCCCCATATATTTTTATTTTCTAATTACATTTTATATTTCGCTTTTACGCCCATACCCAAATTGAAAGGAAATTGGACTACCCCTAACTTTTACATAACTCTATATATATAACATTCCAAAAGTATATAAAATTTTTAAAATATATTGATTTCATTATAAATCTGTAATAATTATGGTTTAATACAACATAAAAATAACAACTATTTCATTATTTCTAAAATAATATAGTTAATGCGGATTATGATTACATAAATATATTTTATTTGGCACATTAAAATGTATTTTTTGCGAAAAATAATGTTACAATTATATATTTATTACAAGTTTTTTTGGTGATTATTTATAACATATTAAATTGCTTAAATTTAAATAACTTAATTATATTGAACTTCAATAGAAATAGAAATTTGGAAAAAAATACAAATTTTTAAAACATATTTTTTAATATTAACTTTAACTTATAAGTGTTATGAAATGTATCTGCGCATAACAGATATGAATATTTTCTTGTTACAAATATAGAAATAAAAATATTTATTGTAATAATTATATATAAATATATTAAAATTAAACAAAAAATAACAAACTTATCAAAAGCACAAATTACATTAACATTAAATGTGAAAGATGTTAAACAATACATATTAATATAGTCTTTTAAATGAGTTTAAAACTATTGAAACAATCTTGTGTAAGATGTTGTTATTGATTATATGTTTGTTTGTTTTTAAAAAGTTTATAATAAGTATATTTATATCTTTAGGAAGTGAATAACTTCTTTCAATTTGTTTTAATTATTTTTCTTTTTTGTAACAATTGTATGATTTTATTTGTTATGGGTATGTTAACTAATAAAATTGTCTTCTTAAATTATAAGGTTTTCTATTTTTGAAATAGACAAATGTACACTAATAAAAATGTTATTATTTATATTAAAATATTAAGAACTTATTTATAATACGAAACTTGAATATTTTCCAAAATAAAGATTGTGGTATTTACATGCTTCAAATTTAATTATTTTATAAGTTCAATTTTAGATTTAAAATAGTTAAAGGAGAGAATTATAGATTTAGAAAAAAATAAAAGTTTCTTAAAAATAAAAAATTACGCGTTTAAAAGCTAATAAAAAAAATATATGAAATTGTCGTAGAATTATACAATTTTCGGAAAAAATAGTTGAGAGCAGAGTGAACAACATTTGCTTTATTGAATGTTTGCTATTGTTGTAGTAAGATCATTACTTCCATCAATCTGGATTCATTATTGTTTGGTTTGAAAATATTTAAACAAACTAAATTTTAATTACATTTATTAACTTGACATTTAGCAGCAACCATATTTTAACTTTAAAATATTTTCATAAAGGCATTAAACGTCGTTAGAAATCTTAAGGAAAATGATGTGACTGTGCATCAATAACCAAACCCGAGATCATTAAATGCACTGCGCTTGCATATAATGAATTCAAGTAAAATCCATTTCAGAAAATCTAAATTTATACTGTAATATGTCATATTTTGCATGACAGATGAGAGGGGAAGAAGAAATATGGCTGCGGTGTCGCGGAAGACTTCTTAGGCAAAGTTAAAGAGCAAGCAAGTTCGCAGGGATCTGGCGGAGGGTGGGCAGACTTCTGCACGCTGCGGAAACACTCCCTTAAGTAAAACTAATCGGCTGCGCCTTGATTTAAGACTGCGCATAAATTATGGATGTCTTCTGGGCCTCGCCAGAAGTATTCCAAGATGTTGCAAGATCGAACCGAACTTTGCTGCCGTCTGCTTGTGAAATTCTGCTTCGCAGACGAACGAGTGTGCCTTCCTATGCGTCGCAGGGCCCAAATTGAGTTTCGGTCTTCAATTTCCAAGAATGGAAAGGCGCGCCGCGCCCTCAATTACGGCCCTAGCTTGATTGAAACACTCTCGCAACCAACACTCCACCCTTTCCATCCACCTTTTTTACCTCCCTCTCTCGCTGTTCGTACGTTGTTGCCTGTTCAAACACCCTTCTTTTTTGTCAAAAAAAAAATGTTGAAGAAAACAGAAAAACAGTTTGTGATTTTAGAATTTATTGCTCTGATACTAACAATCCCTACCCATTTATTTGTATTTTGTTGCTAATCAGATTTGTGCAAAATAGAATAAAGTAATAGTAATACCATTTGTTTTCATAATCTACTAATTTGTGTCCTTCAATTCAGAATTTTCTCTTTTTTTTACACTCTTGTACATTCAATTTCAACATTTCATCTTGACCATAAAATACAACTTGATTATACTTAACAAATATTGACATGATTTTCAGATTTTACAAAATAATAAATCTTAAAATAATAAAATTAAAATAATTAAGCAAGTAATATGATTTTTATTAATTATAAAAAATTCTGAAATATCCTATGAATGTAGTAGCCGTGAAATAGTTTTCAACAATTTCTTGGAAAATGGAAATATAATAACATAGTCAAAACTAAAAGCGAAAAAAGGCAAAGCAAATATATTCGTTCCATATTGAATGATGAAAACAATATAATTTGATAGTCCAAATTATACTTCTTTTGTTAAAGAAATAAAAACAAAATTGTCAATTTCATTTTTTTTTTGTTAAAAATAAATATAATTTTTGGTTATAATATAATTTTGTAGTAATATGTCATATGTTTAAACATTTTCAAACAGAAAAGTTTAAGAAAGAAACTATTAGTTTTAAAGGAATATTTTTATATTATATATTTTTATATAAATAGGCTTTTAAAAAACTTAAGACTAAATGTATCGGTTTCGAATTTGTTCTTGTATATTAAAAATAAACGTGATTTTTATGAAATCCCAGACTATTTAAAACCAGACTAATCGAGAACAATACAATACAAGTAACTCTTGAAAAGTTTAAGAATAAAATCAAATGAATGCATCAGCTTCATGAATTATCAGATGTATTCTAGCATAAAATTAACTAAATGCAACTTTTTTGTAAGAAATTTGGCTTTTGGAATTTATCTACTATAATATAAATATTTATATTGCAGATATGAATGTTTGCTAGAAAACATATTTTTAAAGAATATTTCTTGCAAAGTTTTAGAATAAAGTTATCAACTACAAATTAATTCTGCTATAATTTCCATACACAATATTTATTTTTTGTACTTTGAAATTAGTGATTTAAAAATTTTCAAAGGAATTAGTAAAAATAATTGTGTTTACTTAAATAAACATTTTTTTTACAGCAAAAGGGTCATATTTGGAATATTTTTTAAGCATATTATGTGACCCATAATTTGGGCTTTGATAGAAATACTTTTGCAAGCAATATTCATAACCCAATATTCCACCTTTTTAGCTTTCCCTCTCTCTTATTCCCTTTTTATATGAACGCTATTGCCCAGTCGAGCTACCCTTCGTCCTGTCAAAAAGTAGTTGAATAAACCAGAAATACGGCTTGTTATTTTCACGCGGCGCGATCCGGTTCGCCGATAAATGGAAAACTGGACTATAGAAATCTCTTTTATTCATTTCTTTTTTTTTTCAATGCGTACTTGTATGTACATGTATGTATGTATTTATGTATGGTATCCATGTGTGCCCCTCGGGCTCACTCAACTGACCACTCGACTGGACGCCGTACGCGTCTGCCCTCCGGACGTACACATTCACTGGACACCGGCCAGCAAACACAGATTTATTCTAACGAGCCCTTTTAACAAACAACACCTTGCCATTGTTAATTGGACGAATCATTAACTGTTAAACACAATTGGGCCACCCAAAGACATTTTGTACACTTTGTGATATGCCGCAGTTCAACTGATATAGTGAATTCACTCTCCTTCATGTTCGTCTGCACTTACCGCTTTTAATTTTAAATTTTACAGCAATTTTCACAATAATCACACATGGCGATTCACAATTACATAAAGTGAATAAAGAAAAGGCCGTAATTGTTAATTAATAATATCGTTGTTACCAAACTTTTAAATTACATATTTTAATTAACTTAAGTTCATAGTCATTTTTCTGCGAATAAATACTCCTAATTTTATTAAAGAAAAATATTATTTTACATTTTTTTTTTTCATATTTTGATACAATTATTAATTATTATTTGCTTTTTATGATCATTATACATAAATGCATTGAAAGCTTCTTCCGTCTTTCTTGTTAATTAACAAACTAATAATTATTGAATGAATTATTTATTGTATACCAGGAATATATTTCTGAACAATTGTTTTATAAAATGCTCTTTATAAACGCTAAAAGAGATGATAAATCTTCTATTTTGAGTAATAAATTTTAGTAAAATTCATTCTTGTAATATTTATACTAAAAAGAAAAAAACTTAAATATAAAGTTTTAAACATATTACTATTTTTTATTAAAAATTTGCTTGTTCTTGTTTTTCTAAATTTTATACAAATTGAGATACATTTTTATTAAATGAGTAATTCAATCAGTTGCCAGTTTTTAGTATACAGGTATCCCCGACTTACAAACTCCCGGACTTACAAACAAAATTTTAAAAGCTCTAGCATGTTACAAGGAGATATATTGTGATAAATTGATAATTTTTTTAATAAATTGATAATTTTTTTAATAAAATATAATATTTTTGGAAGATGTACTGTCTGTTTTATTACTTTTGTTTCTTTTGTAGTTTTTTTTATTAAATTATTGTGATGTCTACATTGAAAAGTAATTGTAAGTAAGTAATTTGTTAAATTTTATCTATGTTTTCAAATTTATGCAGTAAGTAATATGGAATATTATAATATATATAAAAATAAAAACCATGATAAAGTGTGGTAAGGTAAGTATATTTTTAATTTTTTTTAAGTTACCAACTTACAAATAAATTCGACTTACGAAGGATTCTTTAGAACGTAACAAGTTCGTAAGTCAGGGGATACCTGTATATATGATAGTAGGGTCTTTTGGGATTTTTTAGTTTTAAAACAGGGCCTCCGCAGTTGACGATTCACCAAATCCTTATAGTATGTAGGAGTGATAAACAAAGACCAAAATATACTCTTGCTTAAATTGTTCTTAAGATACATACATATTTTACATACTTTTTTTTACAATTATGAATTGGATTTTTAAAAATATATCATTTCGAATGTAAAACTATTAAGATTTGTTGTTAACACTTCATCTTTTTTAAATATTAAAAAATACAGGTGGTTCAAATTAGGCAACCAATCTATAAAGGTATACACTACGCGGTATAAACATTTTGAAGGTAAAACTATTAAGATTTGTTTTTAACATTTCATCTTTTTTTAATATTAAAAAATACAGGTGGTTCTAATTAGGCAACAATCTATAGAGGTATACACAGCACTAGCGATATTAACATGAATATTTTTATTATAGAGTATTCGAAGAATAATTGCATAATTGTCAATGTGTATTTGCTTCTGACAGTTCAGTTTACCTGTTATTGAAGACAATTGTTGGTAGTCTATTCACGAAAATCACTTAACGCTTAAGTAGGCAATAGTCACACACGAACAAAAGCATAAAAATGTATTACAAAGATTGAAACTGATACAATCAAAGTCTTTTTTTTACCAAAAATGTATGTGGTGTTCAAATGAATATTGACTATTTCATTTTTAAGTTTAATTTGAGGGTGAAATCTGAGACTGACTACCGTTGTCTTGTAGACACGTGCAGTATATACACTTTACCTTCTACGGACTTTAAATTAAATATGGAATATAATATACTTTGCTAATGGTCACTATATTATTTTAAAGAAAATGATAAAAGGTTTAAAAAATAATTATTGTTGGTAATATAATATATGAATTTATTACAAAAATTTTTGTTTATTAATAATAAGTTTTATTTATTTATGTATAACAAAATATTATTATTTATTATTGGTAAAAAAAAAATAAATAACTTTGAACTAAAATTTAATAAAATGTTTCTTTGTTGCTACATTTTTTAATTTTATTAATTTGAAATAAAAATTGTTTATAATAAAAAAAAAACTGTAAATATCATAACAAAAATCAACAAGTTAAAGTAACTAGTTAAATATAAAAATCTAGAATTGATTATTAATAAAAGTAATAATAATAATAAATACTATTTGTATTATTGATCTAAATATATATTAAAGAAAGTTATTGATAAATTTGGTGTCTTATTAAAGTTAAACAATGGGTGTCGTGGATGGGTACTTTCGACAATGGTACTTTCACAATATTAACTTAAGATGAAATTGAAATGGAAACCTCTTAACAATTGCTATTACTATGTATATATAATTGCAATGTATTTTCTGTTCATTTATGAACATTGTTTTCGCATATCTTTATATACGCATCAAATGTCCGTTTCGATTGTGGGATTAGGGTAGAGCAGGGATTCGGTATAGTAACCGGACTGATGATGGTATAGCTCGTTCCCTTGACCTTTGCCATCAGAATATGCAAATGCGTTCCTCATGCTCCACAATCCGTGAGTGACCGGCGAAAGAGTTGGACTGGTCAAACGAGATTCAGGGAAAAATGCTCTTTTACAAAACAGGGGGACCGAAGGAAGAGGACATAAAGGGTGTCATTTAGGTGAAGACGCGTCCGGCTGGACGTGGGAACGTCGGCCGCACAAAAGCCGGGACACGAAGGGACAAGAGACCGGTCCTCGGATTGACCCAACTGACCCATCCTTCAACTCTCCTTTCTCCGATTCCTTTTTCCCCATTCAACTCTTCGGTTCCACGCTTGGAGACCTCCAAGAGCCTCCGAGGTTTCGGTTTGTTGTCGACTCATTTATGCAGAAGACATAACCGCGCTCGCGATATTGGATATGCAAATGGGCTACGTCTCTACATCCTTCCATCCTCCTCGGCATCGCCTCCGGCAACGGCACAGTCAACTAATTGGCAACTTCTTAATGTCGTTTATACTTACTTTGCCAAGCCAGGCACGTCTCTTTGATAAATTTACTTCGCGATATTCTAATACAATTCCAGAGACTTATTGTGCACCCAGAAGGGAATTCTAAACTCTATACTCTCTATACACACTCATACTTACATACATACATAGACACGCATACACATACATAGACTGGGTCTGTACTCCAGAGCACCATGCACCACCTCCTCCTCCTACTTCTTCCCCCGCGGTGCCCTCCACCTAAAACCCTTACACTCGACGACTATATACGTCTCTGTAATACATTATGTGCACATAAAGTGGGTGAGGTGGCGCGGCACTATATCTGGAAAATTGAAACTGAAAATGTCTTTCTTGTGTCTCTCGCCTTTGCCGACGGCTTTGTTATCATACATAAAGGAAATTGTTGCGCGAAAATTCTACTCTACTTCTCTTCGCCTTGCCTCTCTCACTTGCCTCGCTTTTCCCGTTCTCCTGTCTCCCATTTACAACCAATCGACATTCAGACCAAAATTTATTATTAGAACTTATTCACTATACAACTGCCATTTATAATTATAGTTGCATCACTATTCCAATAAACATAAAAAATTCATCAATACTTCTATAAAACAGTCTTCAATTATATTTAATTATTATAATTAATTATCATTTTAAAAAACGTATTACTTGTTATAACAATTTAAAAATATAATATTTATATTATTATGTTAATTACGTTATTTAAACAAATGTATCTTTATTTTTAGATTTAAAGGCAGATAACTTGCAATATTTAGTTTATAACAAATTCAATTTTGTGAGTGATGATTGTTTTATTCAATTTCTTATTTTACCTTAAACTTTCAAGTATTTTCTTATGGTAACCAGTTGAAAAACTGGTCTTACGATACGAATGTGATGAGTTTGTCGAAATAAAGAAAATTAATGGTTGAAATAATTAAAAAAATTACTATTTCTTTTTTTTTCAAAACATATGTAATTTCATAATGTTACCAATTTACATACTGATTAGTATGTATTAATATAATTCGTTTCTTACAAGTTGTAAATTTGATTTTCAAGACTTTTTAATTGACAATTTATAATTTTGCTTACTTCAATTGAACCACGCTTTCTCACACTATGGACACAAAACATATATCTATATATCATGTTTAGAACAATGTATCAAATGTATTTTTCTTCTTCTAAAAATTGTTTATTGATGTGAAAAAGTTTTATTAGAAATATTATCAAATGAATAATTAAATAATTATTTTCATTGAAATGAGATCCACTTACCTCTTTTAATGTAATCAAAATGGACAGTATTTATATAATCTGAAACTGAAAAGTAGTAAGTAGTGTTATAAAAGTAAATAAATAATTATATAATAAATTATAAATATAAAATTAAAAACTAATTCTTTAAAAAAAAAATAAGAAAATCAATATGACATATTAAATAAAAAGTTCATTAAGGTTACTTATAATTAGTTTTAACTCTACAATTTTATTATATTGTAATGTTAAATTCTGACAGTAAAATCATGGTGTATAGCAGTGCTTCCAAACCAAAATCTAAATTTCTTATGACCTCTATGTAATATATACATAATACGCCATACGGTTAAGATGTGTCCATTTTCGAATTGCCCTTTTCACAATCAAATTTCCTCCTTTTGGGTGGACTAGTGTTTCCCAACGTGGGCCCCCTTTGGGAAACACTAGTCTATATCCATTTGACAAATTTATTTTTATATGTGACATATATGTTTTTTATTAATTGTCAATTGTCAGATACAGTTGGCTATCGACTGCGAGGTTTTTCATTTCAATGTTAGAAATTATGACTTTTATTATAGAAAATTCAATTAATGCATTATTATTTTATGTCACGATCACCCATCCATGATATCGTTTTTTAACCATTGAATGCTATCAATGTTATAAATAATTGTATTTTGTACTAAATTATAAAAAAACAAACTATTAATAATACTTTTATCGTAATAAATTATTTCATTACAGCAGGTGTATTTGACTTCGGAAATAGTAGAAAAAGTTTTACTAATTGCACTTGAAATTTTGAAATGTTAAAGAAGATAGCGCAATGTTATTCGATATGATATACAACTATGGTAATATATTGAGGAAGTGTCCGTTGGGTGTCCGAATTTTTGTTTCCCATGAGTGGATTACTAGGTGACGAGATTCTAGCACAATACGAAATCAGACAGACTGGTCAGTCCGGGTAACTAGGGCAACCCTTCGCTATTAAGCATAGTGTACACACATATAAAAAAATATTAAGAGAGAGAATAGTGTATACACATGCAGGACAACCGAAAAAACCTGTTCCAGGTCTCACTCTCCCCGCTAAGAAAGGGTCAGTTCGGCGCGGTGCCGGACACCCCTTAATTCTGAAACGCACCCCTCCGGCACCGAAAACTCAAATTGAACGTCCGATTCCGCGACCGGGAGGACCTGGAATTTCCAGTTTTCAAGCGGTCAGGGTTTCTGGTTGTTGTTGTTGTCGTTGGTAGGTTTTTTTTTATTGCGGACCATTTCTTGAGGAGGGTTTATCGAAACGGTGGTCAGTCCGGTCCGATGTTCTTCGACGTGAGCACGTCTAGGCTCTTCTTGAGCTGATCACAAATTCCCGACAATGGGATTCGCGTGCACCAAATTCGCAAATGCAAACACTCGCTGTGCTAATCATATATGAATATAGACACACACACACACACACACATATATCCAGAGACATCTAATCTAACACACCTAACCCAGCTAACTGCATTACTAATAATCTTAAAGGGAAATTACTAATATGGGTAAGAGCACTAACATTTCTAATTAGAATTAATTTGCATGCTATTAATAAACATTATTGTCAATATTTTGCTTTTGCTTCAATTTATACCAAAAAATAGTAAATCAACTCAGCAAATTCGTTTTGAAATCAATTTGGGTAATTATACTTTTATTAATTGTTAATATGTATATTTAAATATTAACAATTAAGAAAATAATTTATAAGTAATTCATTTTTGCTTGAATTTAAACATAGAAATTCAAACAAAAATGAATTAACTTAAGAACGTGCGCACAAAACTTTGAGTAAAATGTCTTATGCGCACGTTTTCAATAAACTTAAGTCAAAAATAATAAATAAAGTTATCACAAACTGTGATATATGTATACTTTTTACATTTAATAAATATGATTGTTAATATTTTAATAAAAATGTGTGATAAATGTCAAAATTCTCACTTATAATACCGTTGATGTAAACCATTTCATTTTTGCTTCAATTTAAGTTTACTTTGATTAAAGTTTTGTGTGCATCATTTTTAAAGCTTTCACGAAACTTCAATCAAAAATAGTATTTTTTTAGATATTCAAAATACTTTGTTTTGTTCAATTATTATTTTGCCAGAAATTTTATTTTTATGATATTTCTTAAAAATGCAATAAATTTCAATAAGTAATACAGCATACAGCATCAAATAGTTTAATTGAAACAAAATAACCTTTACCTTTCTTGGTAAAAAGTTAAAAATACAAAAAAGTTTTTTTTCAATTAATCTGTTTGATACTTCAGGTAATATTTATTCTCTTAGCAATAGTTAATATATTACAATTATATTACAATTACTTTACAAATAATTAATGTATATAACAGAGAAACTGAGTTCAGAGACTCTGTTTTGTCACTATATATATACATATATAAATTTTCAATCAAAAATTGAAAATATTCAAGCTTTCAATTAAAAATTACTTAAAATTTATTGAAAATCAAACATTGATTATTTTTAATATTATTTAACATGATTTATTAAAGATTATACTAAAAAAACAAAACATATTAACTTTCATTCAATTTGCATGTTTGCCCATCTGTAAGCAGCTAAATGGTTTGATTTTTATAGCAAAATGAGTAAGTGAATGAACAAAATGTCAGGATATAGTAGCAAAGACCAAACTACAGTCGATTCAATGTATAAACTTTTCTTTCAACAGCAACTGTACACATAAGCTCTATGTATCTCTAAAACTATATAGTATAGTATTTACAACAAATACATAGTTAAAATGTATTTGCTGGCTGTTTAAAAACGACAGTTTGACAACACTGACTTAAACTCGGGGTGAAATTGTATTACAATTGTTTTAATAAACTTTGTAAAAGTTGTTATTTTAAAAGTAAAATTGAAATTTCTAACAAATATTAAAAGTTAATATTTTATTTATGAAAGTCCAGGTATTCGTGCAGGTTGATTGCACTTTGGATGTTTTTTTTTTGGAAATTTAATTAGTACTAATTTATATTATAATAATTTAACTATATAGGCGAAAATCTAATTAAAATTGTATAATATAACATGAAAAGTACACGATTTAAGTTTTTTTTAAACATGAAGAAAATAGTTTAGTTGTAAAAAAAAGATTTTCAGGCATGAAAGACATACAGTCAATAGTATTTTCTTTATTGTTTGCTTAGCAATTTATGTTTTTTTTTTATAAATCAACCATGATATATATTTTAGTTCATAAGTTTAATAAGTTTTATAAGATTTGTGGTGTTGGCGCGCTAAAATTTGCTGAAGTAATAATAAATGTACAAAGGTGTGTGCTAGGAAGGCAAAGTGTGCTAGCACAACATTCTCAACGTCCAATTATTTCGGTAATGGCGTTCCCGATCCATCTTGCTTTTCGCGTTTTCCCCATTAGAAAATTCCACTTGTCTCTCGCTCGCGCGACGTTGTGGATTGGACGACCTCATCTTCAGCCAACCAACCACCCACCCATCCGTGGTTGAGGCATTCTCCATCCAAAACGCACACACACAAGGAAGACGGTGTAAGCCTTGAAGGCATGTAAGAAAAGGAGACGGAGCGAGGCCCAAATTACAGGCAGAGCGTGAGTCTGATGAAGATGGAAAGAGGCGCGGAGTATGTAATTTATTTTAACCGGATAATTTATATCAGCGAACACCTCACCGTCGTCGCTGATGAGAAAGAGGAGTTCGCATAATGTCAAAGGAAAGTTTCATTTCGTTTCGGGCCACTGAAATATATAAGGATCTTGAAAGGGTGCTGCTGGCTGGCGGCATCAGCGGGAAAGACGAGAGGGTGGTGTTGGTAGGAGAAGAGAGGGTATTGAGGTGAGGTATACGAGCAGATAGAACGCACGCCCGAATGAACTCTCTGTAAAGGGAATCGCGACGATAATGACTACTTTCAAAGGCACTCGCCGAAATCTCATTATCGCACTACTAATAACTTGCTAATTGCCAAATGCTGAAACGACGAAAAACGAACGAACCATCATCATCGGAATCACATTTTCGTGGATGTGACATTTATTGGGAGGAAGGAACTTTCAAGAACGTATTCCCTCTGATAGATTGAAGCAACGCCAAGCAAAACATACATCAGTAGTTAGAAATATTCACAAGCAGCATCTGATACATTAACCTTCAAAAATATACTATAACTTTGCATTATCTGAAATTGATTGACAACTGGCTCAATAAATGGTGTATAAGTTATTGACAATTTAGTCAACAACTTCAGTTAAATAAACATTACTTTTTACATTCGTTAGATGGAGGCAACACTAAGCGACATATGTCATCTGCATATCAATAATTTGTGAATTATTATAACTATATAATTATAAATCATTTTAAAAAGATATTTGACAAGTTTATAATTCAGTGCTAATATTTGACAATTTATATAAGTTTTACATATAATTCTTACACGAAAACTCATTAGATATGATAACTTGACTTATTTCATATATACCAGCGGTGGGCACGCATGAAGCCAATGAGAGACGCAATTCCTTTTTTTTACATTTAATAAATAGCCACACGTAAATACAAAAATTTAAAGTACTTTATTTAATGTAATTGCATATTTTTACTAGTCACGTAAGAAAATAATTATTTAAAAGTTTTAATAATTCAATTCAAATATAACAAACAAATATATTTATTAATAAAATTATAATAACATCTAACAAAAAGGTTAGGTAATTTTTTTTTAATTTGGCGTAAAATGAAGAAATAATAAAAGTAAAATATTAATGGGAGCCGCACTTTGTAAGTGTCAAAATAAATGAACATACTTCTCAATACAGTATGAGAATGAAAGTTTAAGACAGAAAGTTTGGAGGCCAATAACGATCTTTAATAATAATAATATATAAAATATTAACCAAAATATCTCTTTTCCTGTTATTGCAGGTTTATTTTTATACTAGTAAACTACATATACATTTGAAAGGCTGAAAAAATAGATTATTTTTAAATCATTATTATTTAATAATAAAAAAAAAACAATACCAATCCATATAACAATTAACTTTCTAACATCTAAGTTTCTCTCATGGAAAAAGTTTTGAAATTAGTAACTGAAAGTTCTATGTTAAGTTTTGATAAACTTTTAACAGAAAGTCAGAAACGTTTTTATTATTTAACACTTTATCTTTATAGAGATAAAAATTAATTAGTCAATTAGTCTTTAAATTATTATTTTTTATGTTCATAGAGACTTCACATTATTCTCGTAGAGGTTGCATGGAATACTTTAAATAATTGAAAGGTGATTGATTACATTATATGAGGTGATCGATTTTAATGATCACATTAAGCGTGCGGTAAATAAATACGTGATTCGGGCGTCTCCGCAAATTTATATATAAATCGAGTTACACGCCGAGGGGCTGAAATTAATAGGTAATGAGATTATAATAAGACATTAGAGTCGATCAAGTGATTATTAATAAAATAATCTTGAGGGGGAGCATCCAGTCTACCAATTAAAGGCGTATTTGTGGATGGTTGGGGGAACCAGTCAGCATCGTTCCGCTCGCAACAAGCCCAGGCAGGCTTAATATCGTTTTCCGCAAAGATTTTTGGCCGCCTCCAGGATTTCAGCCGAAAGAGGATTTTGTTTGTTGTGTGCGAGTACTGTTTTATGTATGTGTGCATGTATATGTGAGCTTGAGTGTGTTGGAGCGTCGGAGTTTTCGGGGGGTAGCGGAAACAAAAGGAAACTAAGATGCAATTAAAATCCCGAGATTTCCATTGGCCCGTGGCGCGGCGCCCGATTTTCCGCCCTATTTCTACGTGGAAAAGGCGCCACATTTCCGCGGACACCCGACCGCCGCAGCGCCCCGCCGTCGAGCGCTGCCACCCTTCGCCGCGCCGAATTTCCTCAGCACGGAGAGAAGAGAAGGAGAGGCACCGCCGTTTTGCTTAATGTTTCCCCATTTATATAAAGTTCATCTTGCGAATTTTAATTCGTCCCCTTCTCTCTCGTCGTGGGCTGGGGGTGGATGAGGAGAAGGTGGCGGAGGCGCCGGTTTCTTGCTTTTGGTGGGATGGCGAGGTTTGGCGTAGGGAGGCCGGCTTTTCTGGGAGACATCTCAAGGTAGTTTTTCAGGGAGCGGGATTTCTCTATGTATACTTCGTATTAAGCAAACAGAACTTTAAGCAAAATACATAGTAATTTTATGTATCCAGCGAAAATGTAGCTTACAGCAAATAAGTCTGGTAATTTGGTAAGGAAATTACTGTTTATTTTGGGAAAGTTTGCGTTACCATATCAGCCCACCTCCCTACGAAACCCTTTCTCATACTCTCATATACACACATTCGCTCGTTCACCAACCCTCCAACGTCTTCAAATTATTCATATTCATTTGTTACAACACAAATAAAGAAACCCATACAGTCATTTTCTATTTAATTAAAAATATGCATACACATAATTCACCTTAATACAAAACAATACTAAGGCATTAACTTTGAAGCATGTATATTTCAGTTAGAAACAATACCAAAGTGTGATAGAATTTAAATAACAAGTATCTCATATCTCAAAGAAAAAATAATATTATATAATATTTTTTAAATTTATTATCTTTTATCTATTTTTGAATAACACCAAAATATAGAACATAATGTAATAAACTAACAAATCGAAATTAACAAAAAAAATCTTTGTTTCAAACATAATTCTTACTAACAATCATAAATGTTATATTTATTAATCTGCGTTTACTATTAAAACATATTTAAAAACTTTGTTACATGAGGAACTTCAGTTAAAAAATATGTACTTTTTTCTTGTAAAATGGTATAATGCATATTCGGAGTTTAGATAATTTTTTATTCATACATAAAATTGTATAGAAAAACATAAAAACTTAAAGAATTACAATGTTTATTGCAAAAACTAATGATTATTTGAAATAAAAAAAAAATAATTGCAACTAAAAAATCGATATTCTTCTGTTTAGTATCTAGTATCTCTGTTTAAAACTGGACTAATCAAGGAAATAAGTATATTCAAAAAATAAATCTTACAAAATACATAAAATATACGAGACTAAAACTTACTTTCTTTCTAAATTTTTAAACTGGACTATACCAAATCCAAGTTGCTGTGCGTAAATTAAACTAAATAGTACTTACAATGTTTATGTTATAGTTAATTATGTAATATATAAAATAACAGTGATTTACAATTGGGTATTAAAATAATGTCCTGGTGCCAAAAATGTAGAAAAGAAGATTGTAACATGTTGGAGTCGTACGTATTCGAGGGGAAACGTAAATTGGAATAAAACGTGTTATGCAAACTTTAATCATGTTTTGAGTGGTTACAAAATTGCTTGAGTTTAAAGTCTGGTCCCCGAGCAAATTTTCTGTTTCGTAAACGCATTAGTTTTGATTCAAGTTTGTGCAATAATTTCATATTTATAACTTCAGTACGTGAAATACTAGAAATTTTAGTTTAAGGTTTTTCTTGTAATTAAAATAAATTAATAATCATTATAAATTATTTCTTTTTTATTATATTCCATTTTCATATAAGTATTTAAGACATTTATTATTATTTTAAATAATATTAAGAAAAAGTAATTGTTTTTTTTTGTTAATCAAATAAATCTATGAAGACAATACATGTTAACAAATATTTCGTAGTACAAAGCCGATTAGTCCGGTTTCAAACAGTCCAGAATATTGGCAGTACCGATTCAACCCGGACTATGCGATAGACTCGATACAAAAAGTTTATTAATAAAATTTTGATTTTATAATATTATATATTGATGATTTTAATTACGGTTTGCTAATAATGTAAGTAATGAAGAAAGTAGAATTCCGAACGAGTCTATGGGGTCTAAAATCAATAAAATGCTCGAAGATCTGAGTATATGAGTTTGTGTGTGTATATGTGAGAGCCTGGAACGTTCGGTCGGATTATTAAGGAACGCGTCGATAATTTTGAGGAATTCGCACGGCGCGAAGAAGAAACCTAACGAAATTACGTGACGCTTAATTTCATGGAAATTAAATTTGAAGGAAAATGTTCAGAACCATGAGAGACAGGTTTAGACAGGGAATGTCTCGTAGTTCGTGAGACAGGCAGATGAAGGGTGCTTTTGGTGAGAGTAAGAAGAGACTTGGTACATGGAGCTCACTAGTTGCATTGAATCAAGCGACGAAGGAGGAAATCCAATCAAGCTTTATTCATATCGCCTTAATTCTTTCAATTACCGGGGCCCGGATTTCTTCGGGGTGAGATGATGGGGGGGTGGTAGTAGAGGCGGCGGTGCGCGACCCTCGCCTTCAGTTTCACCTATAACGAATGGTTTCTTGCTAGGATGGATACAAAGACGAATGGTTACATTAGAAAATTAATCTTCCAGCAACAAAGGACTCCATTTTCTCGCTCCGCGTCGCCAAAATCTCGTTCATTCATCAAAGACGGTGGTGGCGGCAGCGAAGGCAGTCGTTCAGTCTGTTCCTGCTCCTTCAGCCTCTCGGCTTCTCCTTTATTTCGCCCACTTCCGATTGACTTTAAACTTGAAAGAGAACGAATTATGAATTGCAAATTATTCGACGCTGTTGCTGATTCAGAGCACGCTTCATCTGCGTTAATCATATAACTTCATTGCGTTCAGGTGCCTGAAAGAAACTCGATTCTGCGAAATAATCAACATCAAATTTCATACATTCTCATATAATGCACAACTTATTTATGTATTTCTTTTTAAACTAAGATTTTCAGGCATGTAATAAATGCATGAAATAAATCTTTGAATTTAATAAATTACTGAAATCATTCTTTTTTTTTATAAAATTCAAGATTTTAACTAAAAAAAATAAATATTAAATAAAAACTGCGATCTATTTTGAAAAATAAAATTACATAAATGAAAACCTATTCAACAATCTTCTGAATTACGTACTTTTGTTCAATTATTATTATATGTACAAGTATTTCTTAAATTAAAAGAAAGAAAAAAAATGTAAATATTAAACCAATTAATCATTAATATTATAAAAATTGCACATGGGCCACATGCATACCGCCGTACATATAGAGTAATATAGACATTTTTAAATTCAAGGTTCTTTAAAAATTATTTAAGGGCGTGTAAACAATTAACCAAGATTGATCTAGTGGATTGTTAACAAATATGTATGAAATGTGTGTATATTATAGCGAAGATACTGCATTTCATACTTTTTGGTTTCATATAAATGGTATTTAAATTATATATTATCAAATTTTATTAATACATGTTGTTATTATAATTATATTTATTTTCTTCCGTTTAATTAAATATATTTATATAATTGAATAACTACAGCAAAAACTTCTTGTTTATTACTGATTGTATCTATTTATAAAGAACGCAAAATTAATTTACAGAGTGGCCAGTACTGGTTTTACAAATTGGCACTCTAATAAATTGAAAATGTAAAACTGTAGATAATGCATATAAATATCAAGTATAAAATATATTTCAAACATCTTAACTTCCTTTCATTTCATAATTATTATATTTAAATATTTATTAAATTCTTTAATGTTGCAGTATCAACTTTTATTTATACTTTTAATATACATGTTTATTTTAAAAAATAGACATTTGCTAATTTTATTATTTAACTTATTTTTTTCATATCAGAATGTATAAAAATATTATTTACATTTTTTAAAGCATTGACTAATTAAATTTATTGTTTTCAAGAATATTAAATTTTCTAAAAATAAAAAACATGTTAGTATCATAGATACTTAGTAAAATAGTTGAATTATTTGAAAATGTAAATTTAAGTAGAAAATTATTTGCTCTAATATGAAACAGTATTTTAATTAAATTATATTCGATTAATTTTCTTAATTAAAAATATATTACTTACTTTTATAATATAGAAAATATAGAAATATAGAAAACTTGGCAAGTAAATTTTCAATAATTATCACAAAATCTGTTACTTTTATAAGTTTTAATAAGACATCGATTAATTCTGATTATTTATAACTAAGTATACTCGAAATCAAAAAGAATGTAAATTTTAATTTTTTCTATATGCTAATTTATCTTCATTTAAAGTTGTTTCGTATAGCGTTTGTCGCGTCCTATGTGTAAAACGAGGTCTTACTGTACTTTAAGAATCGCTATTACAACTTATATTATTTTTTTAATACATGCTATAAGTAAATTTTTATAATATTAATAATTAACAACTTAAAACATTGAATATTTATTGATAAAGTTGAAAATTAAAAGGATGATGTGTGACAAATTATTTACTCTTAAGTTTTCATTTTGTTCGCGTTATGTCAGCCTTTTTTACATTAAAAAAGTGCTAATTTTCCAGCGGTTTCACCAGAGAGGTGGGGTGTTTTAGGGATGAAAAATTGCGTGCAGCTTTTTCGCTTAGCGGCCGGCTTTAATTGTCCACCCCGGCTCAATTTAAGGGATGAAAAATCACCCCGTCGGAGGACTAAGTGAATTTTAAGTGGTGCAACACTTTATTTACTCGTTGTTTCGGCGCTCGACCATCCAACACAACACTCTCCCTATCCTCCAACCTCCTCCTCCACCTCCCCATTCGGTGCAAACCTATGTCCAACCCCGAGCGTCTGGTCAGCAAACCACCCGCAAACATATTCCAGCCGTTCATTCATTAGCCTCGACCACTTCCAAACTGCCATCCGAATGGGGAAGAAAACCAGATCGCATCTGATTACACAATTATCAATGTAATAATTCGCAGCGGATATCGCGGGATGGAGGTGCGTGCAGGTGTTGAGGTTCGCAAAATTTTGGGGGATATGGAATGGGTTTTACAGGATTGTAATCTGGATGGGTGACTAGGTTGTTAGAGCGGGGGGTGGTGGAATGGGGCACCCATTAGTCGCGAACAATTCGCGCGAAAAGTTGCCGCGAGCTGCTCAAGTTCTGCCAGGATAATTGCAGGAAAGTATTAAATTAGGCTCGAAGTTGGCTGGGACAGATGCTCGTGACAGTTGCTCCCGCCGCTCCAGCTAAGACGACCATTTTGAAAAGAACCCTGCGAATGAGGGGCGCTCCGAATTCGATTTAGGGTGGGTTTCCATTTGGGAAAGGGGGACGTGACGCATACAACGCACGTTACAGACACGTTCGGAAATATGTCGGTGTTGAATAACACTCAGTTTTATTCACGTGATTTATATCTTAAATCACTAATTATATATCAAATGACATCCATTGACGTATTTAATATCATAAATATGTACAACATTTATTACAAACCTGAAATTGTTTACATGTAACAATTTTTTTAAATAAATTACATATATATCATAATAAACAGTTTTATATAAGGACACTAAATATTAATTGTAAAATATTGCGCATTGTGAATAAAAAATTACGAAATTTTAAATGTTATTGTATTTTTATATTTAAACTACTAAAGATTTTCCTAGTTTGTGTTGTGTTATGCATATTATAATGAAAAATATCTGAAGAAAATTCTAACTGGACATATCTTTAAAACAATTAAATAATAAATAAATACTAAAGTTATATAACATTTGGTGTAGGTAGAACTTGGATGAGTGACTAGTTCGTTTGCTAACTCGGTGTAAATAGGATGGCACTCTAGAGTAAAATCGAGACAATTTGTTAGAACAACAGGAGTTAATATTACACGCATAAACACAAAACACACTAAACAAGGATCTAATTTCGATGGTCAGTTAGGAGCAAACTTTCTATCAAATATATCTTTTACAACAATTAAAGAAAGCGATTTTTAATTATCTTTTTATATAAATCAAAACAACAAAATATTACATATATTTCATACATTAACAATATTATTTTAGTTGTCATTATATACAATTATTGACTCTATACATAAAAAAATACATATCCAAATGGCTGTCTTTGTATACTATTGAATTACATAGAGCATAGTAAATAGTAACAATAATTAATTTATATATATTTTTCGTTTATATGATTATTAATTAAGAAATAATGGGCACCATATATTGATTTAAAAATGTGTTCTTATTCTAGGAAATCTCTTTTCTATTAAAGTGCTATTACATTATTCACGTTTAGAAAGGGACACGTCATCCATTTGAACAGAACATTACAAATGCATATTTTAATAATTAAAGTTTCATACTTAAATTAAGAATAAAATGTCTATTTGGTTCATGAACAAAAATATTTTTTTTAGTACACTTGTATAACCAAATTACAGCATTACCTTGCATAGTGCGGTTTCGGATTCACTATAGTTCGGTTTGAAATTTCCAAAACAAACTAAATTTTACATGAAAATATTTTTCAAACAGATTATGCGAGGTATTGCTGTATAGTTTTCCTACAAAAACCTATCCATGCTCATAAATTATGTATTTTTTTATTACTGCATATTTTATTGTCCAATGTTTTTCTATCCGTATACAGACGAACGAGCATTTCGCTTAACGAGCAAAATGAATTCTAAGAAAACGTTACTCGCTTAATGAGCGATGTGTCGCTGAGAAGAGAAGTCCCGGATTGCGCGTCTGCTACATCATTTTTAAAACTTTTTTATTTGTATTAATATAAATTATGTAATAACAACACTTATTTTATTTATGTACATAGTAACTGTTACTGTACTTGGAACAATATTTTGAAATACTTGATAATTAAAAAAAAGTAGTTTATAAATATTTCATTTTGTATTTTTAACTAGCTTATAAAGCAAAATTTTCTTCGAAAATTAATCCATATAAATGGTATATTTTATTTTATTTTATATTTTGTATCAAATATTATTTACAAAAAATATCTTATATACATTTTTGGTGTCTTAAAAACTAAAATGAATTTATTTTAAATTAATTAAAAATTATAAGAAAAAAAATAATAATAATACACATTTTCTTATTTTATTAGTGAAATTATACAATTTACAATATTATTTAAGAAGTATAAAGTACTGAATTGTTGGTTAGATTTCTAATGATTAAAGTTAATAATTATATTTAAGAGTTAATTTATACTTAATTTATATATCAGATACGTTCTAAAGTTACATGTGTGAAAATAATCAAACTTGGTAAATCACATAACTATGGCATAAAATGCCTATGGAATTGATATGCCTATGAAAACTCCATTATCTACTACAGTGATTCTCAAAGTGTGGGTCGTAAAATGTTTGAGGGGTCGCAAAAATTAATGATAAATCAGTTCTGGTTGTTTTTCTTCATATATTCATCCCCCAAAGAAAGAAACTTTGTATGTCCAAAAGGGGGTTGCGGTACCAAAAAGTTTGTGAATCACTGATCTAGTACATAGTAACAAATTTCTTGTTTATTTTTTCAACTGCATTCTATGCTGAGGAATTTCCTGGTGCAGATAATTATCTTTATGTACGTACGTCTCGTGCGTCTTTGAAATTGACGTCTTAATGTGAGCCAATTAAGTTCCTCGGAGAAGTTGAAAAGTCACGTAAATTGACTGCGGAGCTTTGTTCGCGCCCGCTTCTAAAACAATCCTCTAAAGATTCGTATCTCTGAACCTCCCTCATGTGCACGTGTGTATGTGTGTGCACGTCGAATGGGGGGAATCTGCCGCCTCCCATGGCCCCCTTTGCGAACAAGCGACACACACACACTCTCATAGATAGATACGAGGAGGTGGAGAGAAGAGACAGAATAAGCGAAGACAAGACTTAAATTTAATTTCAAGACATGACTGCCATGGAGTGGCGGAGTGGTATGAGGGAGGGCGGTTGGTGAGGAGGCGGCAACGCCGCGTCGAACATCCAACCACCCCCTTTGCTCGGCCCACCCCGCGACGTCGTCTTGTGATTTAATTAAACAATTTGTAAAAGCGTGAGCCGAATGCATTAGCGAAAGACAATTTCTTCACTGCGTAATCAGATTTTCGCATTCCCCAGAAAAGGCAAGAGACGGGGATCAAGTTAACTATTCTAGGAGCATGTCTAATCCATTTGTTGTTTACTGCTGCTTTAGTTATACACTTTTGTTATAAAACTTTACATTTAAATTTACTATTTATATTTGTTTGATATTGCTGACACTTAATACAAATAATTATAGAATAAACAATAATTAAAAGATAATTATTTGTTTATTATAAATATTCAACCGCAAAATATTCTGGGATTAGGACAAACATTCAGAAGTTTAATTTATATATTTAGATACAAAACAATAAACAAAAAAAACTTTAAGTAATACTTACAATTAATCTTCCTCATAACTTTCAAGAAGACAAAAGAACTTAATGAACTTTTCAACTGAAAATGGTTTAATTATATATTATTAACTACTAAAAGTACATTAAAAAAACGTAAACTTTAAAAATCTTTTTTAAACTACTTTTAGTTGATTACTTTTATTTTATATTGGTATTAATATTATAAATAATAAAAACAAATTAGTAATTCGAATGTGGTTAAATTAATCATATCTATTTTTTTAATATTGGATAATAATATCACCAATTATTAACTTTATGGAATGGCTGTAAACAGTTAAAAATTGATAATATTGATTAGAGTAATACTTCGATTAACGTTCCTTTGATAACGAAGTTTAACTATGACCAGAAATTGTACTGGAAGAAGAAAATAACATTCAATATAAATGAAATGATGACTATAATTTCGATAAGGTCGAATATGTTTGATATTTATGGAAATGTATCCTGATATAGGAAGAAGTGTTATTGTTAAAAGATCAGTGTTAAATGCAATAACTCCGTATAAGCAATTGTTAAATGAAAGACAAAAATCGAAAAATAGCCAGAGCAAATGAATATAGTTTTGGGTAAAGTTCCCTGTTGTCTAGCTGGTTGGCTAGAAGACTTGACTTGAAGTTTGATCTTTCTCATTTTATTTTATAATAATTTAAAGTATACATAGAATCATTTCTATACTAATTTACTGTTACTCTTCTAAATTTGAATTAGAAATATTGAAAACCTGTAATATATAGGAGGTATGTAATTAAAAACGATAATAATTATGGAGTAAATTGTCTGTTTCTGGAATTACTGGAGGTTGTAATAACGTCGAAGGCTCATGCATAGATAAGATCTGGAGCACAATCGTCTTAATCCTTGTTTTAACGGCAGCAAGAGCAAAGTGAAAGAGTGCGCCTTCTCGGTTCGGTTTTCCCTAAGGGAGTGAGACTAATAGCAGCCACTTGACGTTATCGGGACCAGCGGAATACCGAGCGCACGTCTTCGTATTCGAATACCTAAGGGAATGCGGCCGCAGATAAGGGAGCCCCGTGTGCCAACTGCACACGAATAAAATACTATGAATTACCCTAAAATACATACACACATTGTTATATATACATATATAGGTATACACATTAGGAAACCTAAGACCCTACGAGCAGCGAGACTAATTTTAAGCAGTCGCAAGCATAAATCATATTTCAGCAAAATAAGGAAGGGTGGTTTCAGCCCTACAGGCAATAACATAAAATCGTAAAATCCTCCTTAAACTTGAACCCGGAGAAATCACAGCGACGCGCATTACTTTCCCTACATTAAACGCCATTTTGGGGAGAGAGTATATATATAAGAGAAAGAGAGAGGAAAGACCCTAACGCGTGCAAACGGCCAAAAACCGCCCTTAAGTCTCTTGCGGATAAAATCCAGAACCTTTAATGCCGAACCCTTTAATTCGGCGTCGTCGTCGTCGTCGGCTTCCCCCTTTTTGAAAGCTCCCTTGGAATGAAAGGGCGAAATTAAGAAAGCCCGGGTTGCTCGCATTTATCTTTCCCACTTCCCGGGGAACAAATACGAACCCTCAGCCCTACCCATTCTCCATCTCTCCTCCCTACCCATACACAATTCCGTCTCTGCCTGTGTGTACTTATCCTCGGGACATTCGTTTTATCTTTCGTCGAAGGAGAACTTTCTTAATTCAAACAATTCTTTGATGAATATTTATGAGCCCTCCTAGGGCCCCCTCTTAATTCCCGAAACTAATTTCCAACTATAAATACACGCTTCTTTTGTGATCCTTTAATCAATTTTGCATATTCAACAATTCCAATTAAACAAGCTACGAATTCTTACATTCACATATTGTTTTACACATGAAATATAAATGATGTAGAGAAAATATGAATACAATAGATTAATATAAATTGCTGAATCAAACCTATAATAATAATTCTTACATGATAATAATAAAGCAAAATAAATGAGAAAATTACTTCAGATTCATGGTTTGTATATAATTATTTATCTTATTTTTGAAAAGGGATAACAACATTTATTACAACAAACATAAATTTCATACAAAGTTACATAGCTCCCATAATAGCAAAAAAAAATGAAATCGTTACGTATAACAAATTGAATATTATTTGGTACACTTTCAAAATTATTATTAATTGACATTACAATAAAAATTGAACAAATAGCAACTAAATTTTATAAAAAAATATATTTATTTTATTAGTAAATTTACATTTTAAACATTTTCATAATTACTCAATTACAAAATGTACTTTTTTTTACTTAGTAAAGAAAATAAATGAGAACACTGAAATTAATTCAAAAGCAAAGAACAGTTCATTCAAAGTAAAAAAAAATAAGTTTTTATATTACCTGACTTATATTAATTTATAAATATTTTTCATTTTAATTAATCTTGTTGAAACATTTATAAAATTGATATGAAAAATCTATTTTGCAAAAAAAAACAATAATATTAATATTATTATTATTAGTATTATATTTCAATTACAATATACAGGGTGCGTAAGCTAATTGAGGACAGATTTATGTTCGGCAAAAAAATTAATAAAATTAACTTTATTTCTGATGAAATTGGGATATTTTCAAATATCGATGATCAGCTTTTAAAGCAACAATTACAACATTTCTTTTCATTTCAGTCATTGCCATTACTTTTAAATTACTAACCTGTACAATTTTAGAATGCCAATCAAGGAAAAAGGATTTTCTTGTATGAATGAAAATAATTTAATTAAATTTTTATATTTTTTGTCTATAGAATATTTTTTCAATTACTAATAATTATATAATTATGTATAATGTTAATAAACAAATAAATTATTGTTATAACATATTTCTTTCTGTCTTTGCATTTTTAATTGAAATCCGTATTTGCTAATCTTATATTTAGAGATATGAAATTCTATGAAGTGAGGCAGGGTATTTGAATATCCATGGAATCTTTCGACTGCAGACATCCATTTTATTTAAGAAACTTTCCTGAAATGCGCGATTGAGAATCCGGCAATGGCTGATTCTAATTGTGAATGTGTATGCAAAAGGGGGACTGGAGGTAATTAAAACTGAACTTCCGACGACTGGTCTGCGAGCGATATTATAGTATGTGTGAGTGCATACGTATACGTATACATCTGTGTGTTACGTATATGTGCAGATGTAGATGTGTATATGTGCGCGCGCGATTCGGCGGCGGCAACGGCGGAGGCGGCAGCGCCTCGCAGTCGTTATTTTCTTATCTTTTAATTTCCGCTCTGATATTAGCAAAGTTCGCATCAAGTTGAGCTCAAAACTAATTAAAATTTGAACATCACGAGAGTCGAGTTTGCAAGTTTTACTTGAGTTTTACTCACTTATTCATATCGTAAATGATGGATGATATGCGCCAGGCTATACACCAACATACACACAAATATAAACATGTACACTCACACGGGCGTAAGCATACACCGCATAAACATTTACTCGTTACGTAAAGTTTTGATTCTCTGCAAACTCGCCGATTCTCTAATTAAATTTTCTTTCGTCTTTCCATCATCATCATCTTCATACTTGTTCGTCATTTACTATTCGCTAACCAATACCGCCAGGAAGATAACTTCGCGACTTGCCTCATTAAAATATACCAGTTGTTGTTCAAAGGAAATACAAAATCTTCAGTCTAAAATATAAACGTGAAGATATCTTAAATAGATAACAAAAAAAATACATTGTTAAACTTTCTATATACAAATGAATTCGAAAGTTAATTATAATTTGTAATTGTATACATTTTTTTAGAAAAATGACTTTGCAAATCATTACTTTTATAAATTTATTTTGAAAGTAATTTTCTAACGATGATTTACATACAAAAATTAAGTAGATTTATGAGAGGTTAATACAATTTTTAAATATTTTTTTTGTATTTAAATTATATATATTTAGTTTATTATTTGTAATTGTATTGAAAATTCATTCAATTTGTGTAACTAATAAATATAAGGTTTTCAATTTTTAATAAGTTTATAAAAAGTCAAAATATCTAATTTTAATAATTAAATATGTCTTTTTAAATATAATTTTTTTAAACTTTAATCCTAATCATTCCTCTTACTAACTGGTGGTATCTATTTTTTATTTCAGAACCAAAAATGATCAATTTTATTCACAAAATTATCGGAAATTGTCGAAGAACCTAAGACTGGACTCCAACAAGAACAATGGACAACCCGGATAAGAACCAACAGAATTCAATCATGATGAATGAAGCAACGACAATAGAAGATCCCAAGATTTCAATCTATTATTTACAACATATGTAACTACAACTAAGGTGACTATGATGAAGAAAAAGAAAAGAAAATGTACAAAAGTACTTTCGGAAAAAAATAAATCGTAACTCTTTGTAAACAATATTTATTTACTTATACAATAATTGTTACAAAATTGAAAATGTTTAAATTATGTTTCTTCTAAGACAAAGTAATTTCTTCAGATATAATAAATGAAAACACTTATAATTTTTTTATAATAAATTAATTCGAATATAAATAATTTTCTTTATAAATAGTTTTCATGAATTAATTATAATAAACAGTAAAAACAAAATCTCAATTTTTCATAAAAATCTCATATTTAAAATATTAAAGTTTCTATAGTACTGGAAATGGTGGCAGCGCCAGGTGAATTTAATAAAATAGTTCAAAAACGTATGAAATATTCTGGATTTATTTCAAATTAAATTTAGAAAAAATATTTTAAACTTAATAAATTATGAAGTCAATTTAAAGTTTAGATAATTCAAACTTAATTGCAAAATAGAAAAAATATTGCAAAAAATAATTATGTAACATTCATTAGATTATATAAATATTTTGATTGTTTAAAGTTTAAAAAGTTTTAAATGAATATGAGTAATTAAAAATATTAAAATAATTGTTTGCAAAATATTAGCATAAAAACATTCATTAACGAGAAAAATTACTGAAATTGTATTAAAATTTCTTTATAAAAATTATTCAACCAAAAGATTTAAATATTTGAATAATAATTCAATAAAATCTTACAAAAAACAAATATTTGATTTTAATAGTTTGCTGAAATTATATGAAAATTAATAGAAAAAAAGTGACATTTATACGCTAAATGATAAGATAAATGATATTTAAAAAAATATGTTATTCTGTTATCAAATCTTATATAACATTTGATTCTTCTTAAATGAATGATGTGAAAATAAAAACTGAAGTTTGAAATTGGAATGACAAAGCGCGTGAAAGTAAAAGCTTGACGTTACTTAATTAACGTAAATAATGTTAAAACCTGTACCAAATATTTGTTCTGTAATTTTGATTAAGACTTTCCTTGATGGAACAGGACGAGGGTTGTGTTTTTCTGCGTGCGGTATTTTTTTCACTTCTGTGCGGGTGTGTGTCTGTTTTGGTGAAAACATTAGCGTAACAAAAACGTAAAGATCCTCTTGATTAATTTGTCGCCAACCCCCACATACATTTTATTTCGAGTGTGAGTGCGTGTGGGAATGAATAGAATGTAGGGAAAGAGATGGAGAAAGGGAGAGTTGCTGACCACCACATTTGCGGCTATGGCCACCACCAAAACAAATCGCGTTTCTGGAGAACCCTCCAACAGTCGAAAAACCGATGCCAAGTTAATTAAAATGTCCACATGCTGTTTTTTTTATTCTCTCTCTATCGTGTTAAACACGAGCCACGATTTTGTAGTTGTTGATCATCGAATAATTATAATTTAAAACACTTTTAAATCAAATTTAAATTTTAAGTACAATTTATATTATTACAAAAAATAAATTGATAAAAAGAAAACTATACGAAATCGTAATAAGTGTACATTATCCTAATAATTAAATAATTTTTTAAGAAACAAATATTTAACATTATTTTTTTTTGGTTTTTAGTTATTTAAATATTAAAATTTATACATTAATAATATCAAAATCAAAATCAAAATTTAGAATATTATAAATTGTAACAAATTAATTCTATATAGAAAATGTCATGTAAATTATTTGAAAATTGATTTCTCAATTTTATAAGAACTTAATGAAAATATGGTTCTTTCACGTCAGTTTCTTAATTTTATTTGCATCCTATCATGTCGAAATTGCAAAAAATATTTAATTTATTAATATAATTGTTAGGTATACACTTATCAATAAAAACAATATAAATTACAAACGAAATATTCAATTTAAATATATAAATTTCATGTTTGAAAACAAGATTAAAATAATAATATTTTGATAGTCATGAATAAAGATAATTAAATCAACAAAGTTTAACTAATTTAGTTTTAAATTTCTATTCTATATATTTATTTAATAAATAAACTAAGATATACTACTGGTTTCATATACAACTTAATCATACATTTATAATACTAATATTATATTAATTTTAGAAAGAATAATTATTATGACAATATTTGTAAAAAGAAATAAAAAAATTGTTAATAAATTCTAAAAAAATGAATAAAAATTCACGTAAAGAAAGTTTGACAATAAGAAAAAATATACGAAATGAACTAAAAAAAACTTTTAAATACATGAAAGACTTTAAATTATTTAATATACTTGTTATGAACGTATAAATTGTTAAAAGTTTTTAAAATATAAATTATGAAGTAATAATTATCAAATTAATTTGTACTTCATTTATTTCGCCTTTTAAATATTTTTAAAATAAAAAAATTGAAATGTTAAATGAGAACAAATATTAAGAAAATAATAACATAAATACAATTGAAAAAAATCATGGCTTTCTTTATATAATTATATACATTTGTAAATTATATTAAAGACACTAAAAGTATATAGTAAATGGAGGAGGAAATAAAAGATATAAAATGCAAGATATAAATACAAATTTACTGGAAATGAACTGGAATATTCATACTTAACTTTAGAACAAAATTGTATTCTCGAAAAATACAAACTCAATACAATAATACAAATATAGCAAATCAAAAAAAAGACAACTGCTTCAAAGGGTTATTGACCATAGGTCTTTCTGCCCCTTTTGTAAATTCTATTAAAGACACTGAAGCTATATAGTAAATGGAAGAAATTTATACATTAGAAAAGCAATTTATACAATTAAAAGCATTAGATATAAATATAAATTTTCATTAATATATTAAAAACAAACTAAAAATGATCTTCATATTTAACTTAAGAACAAAAAATATGTATTCTTGAATCCTAATGAAACGATATTACAGATTCATGGACACCAAGTCTTTATTTTAAATTAAATTAAATTTTAAAAGTGAAATGTAGATGTTAATGTTTATTGTTATTGAACTGCATAATATAACAGAATTGAAACAATTCAAAGCTTTTATGCGTTTCGACTGAAATTTGATCATGTTTCTTTAATGCATTCATCTAACGGTCAGCGATGATAATAATCATCGGTAGTGCATCCAATGCAACGGAATTGATCGAATTCCGATAACGATATTGCTTGTGACGCCCCGAGTGTGTTTGCAACGGTGGGGTAGCGAAGTAAAGGGATGGCGGCGGTATTTCCCTCGTAAAGCGGCCGATCGTAAAATGTCGATTTGACGTGATTTCTTTGCCGGAAATGGGCATTGAGTAATAACGCGTATTCCAACAACGACACATTCGAGGGACGACATGGGTTTATTCGCAAGTTGGGGGGAGGCGCGCGGGGGATGGAGGGTCGTTGAATTGCGAAAGGCGGCAGCGCCCCAGTTTCCGATAACAATAATAAACGAGAATAATAACTCCGGCGAAGTAATTAACAATTGCCGAGCAAGAAACTGGTTGATGAGGAGGAGAAGACGGAGACGGCAAGTTGGGATGTTTTGGATGTAGGTGGGGGGCGGTGATTCGGGCGGCCCGAGGGGTGAGTGGCGCGACGTTAAAGTTGAAATTCGCCTCAAATATTAGACAGACGGAATATGGAAATTGTTGATTAGACAATTAGGAAACTTATTAATGTTATAAATATAGTTAGAAATATCAATTAGAATAGACTCCCGCCTCGCGTCTCTTCTCTCTCTGTCTATCTTACTCATCTCTCTCTTTGTAGCTCTAACTCTATCTATATCTCTCCCTCCTGTCTCTCACAGTGAAACTGCGAAACTAGACGAAAGTACAAGACATTTCACTATATCCCAATTACCAGAACTCCCCCCAAAAACCCCCCTTTTCACCATCGCCTCTATACGCGGCTATGACGGCTTGCAACACTCCAATTACTCATTAATTAATTTTAATTCATATTCATAATCCATTTTTTTTTCAATTAACGCTCATCAAAAATTTAGATCAAAGAAAGCACAAACACCACGCGCATCTTCAAATTAATTCAGATTTTGCCATATATGTTTTTAAATATCTATATCATCAAACTTCAAAAATTGAATTGCTGAGAAAAAATTAAAAATATATAAAAACTTTGATTAAATTATATAAAATTAAAATAAATTTGTACTTCACTTTGAAATTAGTTATCCAGAAGTTCCATAAATTACGTAAATTGAAATTTAAATATTGTCGTAACTAATAAATTTAAATAAAAATAAAATATTAAAGATAATATAAAATTATTTTCACATTTATAAATTATTATTAATTCAATAAATAATGTTATTATTAAATTCATTTAATAAGTTTTAATGAGTTTATTAAAATTATAAATTAAAAATGAAATTATTATTACGCATATGGTAAAAATTAAAAGCAAATTAATTTATTTTTCAAGACTAATATTAAACAAAATAAAAATTATGTTAATTAAAAAAAAAAATCATATTTCATTAAAATATATCAATAAATAAATAATTATGAAAAATAGCAAAAAAAAGTTTTAAATATAAAATTAATTCATCTAATGTTTTATTCATGATGGTGGTATTATCTAAAAACTTTTACCGTTTAGAATATATTTGAAGGAGTAAATGCATGCTAATGGATTCAAATTTATTATTCAAATGGAAACGCATTGGGCAATGAAATCGATTGCAATTACTTATAGGCAATAAAGCCGTCTTGAATGTCCATAAGACGCCAAGACTCTAGTATTGTAAGAGGCGATAATATATGGTTATCGATAATAAAATTGCGGAAATTTGCAGTCACCATTAATTTCCTTTTATAGTTCTTCCAAGAATTAATTAAAATTCTTTTTCTAATCAATGAAATCAAATTAAAGTTTATATATGAAACAAAATTTGGTTTTGTAATTTTCAAGATATTAAAAACTAATTATATAAAAATATAATTTGGAAAACTTATGACTAAAGCAATGTAACAAAATTATTAATTAATTGCATGTTCTGCATGTTTCTGCAATTAAAAAAATAGCATTACAAATAATCACACATAAAATAAAGTAGTCATCAAATGTTGATATTATATAATCAACATTTGTATTTATAAAACATTTCATATAAATATTTCCTCTTAAAAGTTTTAGAATTTGTTACTTAAAAATCTTAAAAAACAATTTCATTTTTAATCAAATCAAATTTATATTTCATTTCATATCATAAAAATTAGTTTTAAACGATAAAAACAAATAAAATAATCATCTCATATAAATAACTAAGTTTATTAAATATAGTTAAGAGTTTAATTAAATTATGTTTAGTAATAAACTTTCGATTGAAAATTTATATTTCAGATTTCATAAACGTAAAAATATTAAATATTGGCAAAATAATTGATTTGATGCTAAAATAAATTTTTAATTTTATAACAATTTTCTGTATTCATTCAGAAAAGTATTAAATTGATTTCTAGTCTTTATACTGAGAAAAACTGTACAATAATGTTGCATATTGGAAATATAATTAAATTATATTAATATTCGCAAAATAAATAATAAAAGTTAAAAATAAACTTAAATTATATAAAAACTAACATGAAAAGATTTGAATTTAATAAAATGATATTATTAAAATTGAGCACGTTCAATGTTTAAATTGACTTTTTTTTTAATTTACATTTTGAAATGTTATACTGTTACAAAAAAAAAATAAAGATGAAATTGAAAAAAAGAAAGTTTGGTGATATTGAAACAAGTTGTAAAAATAAACAAATCAAATGCAAGAAATTGTTTTATTTGGAAATAAATAATATGTTTTATGAGCATTTGTACCAAAAAAAGAACTAAAATGTATGGAGAGATATTCAAAACTTGATATTATTTGGAAAATGAATTATTAAAGGATATAGTTTTATTATTACCATTGATAGTATTTAAATTACAAAGTATTTTTTAAAGCATCTTAAAAAAAGTTGTGAAAATAAAAGTAAATTAGAAAGAAAAGGAAGGATAAAAGGGAGTGTTAAATGAGGAGAATCTCTATTGGAGCGTTTTTTTTAACATCCCCAGGATTGGGGCAGGGGTGCCACCAGCAGCAACGTCGGAGAAGGTGGTTGCTCTTAAGAAAAACGTCAATATTTCGCGCGCGTGGGGGTGGGCCGTGGCGGTTTCCGCCGCCGCCGTCGGAGAAACTGCGCGGTCGTTACGTTCTCCTCGACGTCGTCTACGTCCCTTTACTTCTGCAAAACGCATATACAGGGTGAGCGCAAAAATCGAACGCTCCACAGAAATGAAATAAATGGTGAAAGACACGTCCCTAGAAAAGCGGAGGCGGCGGGAGCGGTAGGCGTTGGGGGCGAAACTTATACGTGAGCGTAATATAAAACGCACCCTAAGAGGGAAAACCTAAAGTTGGAGGGTTGGATTCTGGGCCCTTTATGCGCGTGGTTCTCTTTCTCTCTCACTCACACACTCTTCGGCGTTCGCGAAAGGGGAAAAGAGAAAAGGAAAATGACGGCCAGGGTACGGCAATACCGGTGTTCTCTCTTTCTCCGGCAGCCTCAAGTCTGTAAAACAAGCGCATTTAAGGAGGGTAAGTTCGTGGCGTCGGCGGCGTCGGAGGGGGTGCGGGGACCACGGATGGGGAGTGGCCTATGTAAGAAATCAATGATTCCGAAATTGCCCCACCACACACACACACACACACACACACGTACATATACATATAAACCCATACAGAGGAACGGTTCACCTAAGAAGAATGTTCCAGCCGACGACGCCGACGCCGCGACGCCGGAGACTCCTCCAACAGAAAAAACCGAAGTGCAGTAAACAAAAAGAGAAAAAAAGTAAACGTCCAAACACATGAAAATAAATTAATTTATCTCACAAACACACAGCACAAAAGTAACTTTTGAATAAATCATATTTCATACAAAGAATGAATATTCAACTGTATTAAAGCAACATTACAATTAAATTAGTACTTCAAAAAAAAAATAAATAAAAGAAGAAACATAGTAAATCGTTTAAACTTTAATTATATAATGACTATTATCAATATTCATTTTACAACAAAACAATAAAAGTTATTCTATTATATTTAATTGAGTAATTTAAATAAATCAACCGAAACGTAATGATACAATTAGTATTTTGATTCTATAAAAAAAATAGTTATTTAATTTTAAAAAAATCGTGCAAGAAAATAATGATGTAATTACTATTTTGAATATTAAAAATAAAACTGAACATTAAAAATTAAAATATTCTATTTAATTAAAGATCTATAGAATTGTATCTATTTTATAATTTACTTTTAAACTATAAATTAATAAATCAGTTATTATTAAATAAAACCAATTCTCTAAATAAAATAAAGAAGGAAAATATGAAATCACGTAATTCACGTAAAACGTAATTATTTAATTACTATTATCAATGGTTTAAGTGCTGCAAAACATTTACCAATTAAAAATAAAATGATTTATTTATTTAGTTGTTCTTTCAATATTTTCAATACTTTAAAATGTGTGCAGTTTTTACTGCAATATTAATTATAAAACAATAAAAAATATTAATAAAACTGAGTAAAGCAAATCAGATAATGACTATTTTAAATATTAAAAGTACTTCAAAACAATTAAATACTCATACATTTATCATTAAAGTTTACATTACAAAAATTGGCATTTTGGTATTTTGAAAACAAAATACCAAAAGAATAAACATGCATTGTACATTCTTTATTTATTTATCAGAAAAGGAAAATATGAAAAGTTTTAATCTCATTCAGTATAAAATATCTTATGTGAAATTTTTATAAAGATGTCTGAAAAAAATCATCAATACTTCAACAAACAAATTTTTTTTTTTTCTATTTTTATAAAACAATTAGAAATAATTCTGAAGCAAAAACAAATGTATAATCTATTTTAATAAAAAAAAAATAAGTTAAGCAGTTATAAAAAAACAATAATAAAAAAAATAATCTAACAATAGAAACAAATTTATTGATTCTAAATTCGTTAATGTTAGACAAAAACAAGAATCTCTATTATTTAAAACAAAATAATTATGATATTAAACTTATCAATGATTGACAACAATTTGTATTTTTCTGAATTTGAACCAAAAAAGTATATTATTTAACTTTTTTGAAGTTTATAAAAGTTAATTAAACAAATATATAAAAATCTATAAACTTTATTTTTATAATAAAACAATGACACACAAACTTATGTAAACAATTATAAAAATGTTATTTAAAAATAAAATTTGTATTTATTGGTTTTACACAAATTTAATTATTCGATAAATTTCTCGATAAATAATTGAAAAGTAAAAGAATTTTGTATAATTCATTTTAATTTCTTGTTGAAAAATGTAATTTTTATGGAAGCATTGAACGTGTTTGCAAATGATGGTGACAGGTTATAAATAGTGGGTTAAGTGGAAGAACAGCCCGAGGCTGAACTTCGCCCACTCTAAAAGAAAGACACTGAAAAAGTAAACTCTATCATCATTTGTTAACCTTGATCACTCTCATTTCCATGCAAATTTAAACGACATTAATAATGTCAAAAATAAAACAAAAAATTAATGAATATTAAAGTAATATAAACATTTGTAATTTTGCGATATTTCATTAAAATATAACCAAGAAAGTGCAAAACTACGAAAATTTTAACAAAATTAAAATAAATAAAATAGCTGAACGTATAAAGAACGAGTTTTTTCAAAAATAGATTTTCAATATTTTGCAAATATAAACCTTCATAAACGAATATTCATTATTAGAATATAAATCAATAAATTAAATTTTGTTTACATAATGATAAGGTTATAAAATATTATTAAAAATAAGTAATTTTAACGACATTTTTTCCAGGGTAAATAGGTAATGAATTTGTTAAAAGTTTTGTTAACAAATAAATTACTTCGATTTTTATAATTTTGCTTCAGTCTAGCTATTATTTAAATATTTTGTGTTTATATTATCAACTTTCACCTATACATTTTAATTATTCAAAATATAAATGTTGTTTTTAATTTATGTTGTTAAAAATCATCTTATTTTTTAAATAATTTTTGACTATTAATAAGCAATTAGTGATCCATTCGAGTATAAAATATTTTACGGTTTAACTATTTCGAAAATATGTCTATCCATTGATTAACATTTTACTACATTAATGAAGTGGATAACTCGATATGTTCAGAAATTGTCAGAAACTTCAGAAAATTCTTAGTGGCAATTAAATTTTCTCATTATTTTTAATAGTGAAAGAAGTTTGTATAATAAATTATTTTTTTTTATTTATTGAAATTATTATAGAATAGAAATAGAATCAAAAATGTATTAATTTTATATAACAAAGAATAAATAAAATTTTCTTGAAATTATCAAAAAAGAAAGAATAATACATAGATTATTTAAGTTCCATAATAATCTTTGACCATTAAATGTTCATAATATATGAAATAAATTGAATTTAAAGTTTTAATAAACTATTTATAAACGAAATCTGAATTTATGCTGTAAACAACTAATTAATAATATTTACAACTTTTGCTTAAATTAAAAGTATAAATAACATAAAAATATATAAATACAATTATTTAAAACAATGGGAATAAAATGAACTTTAGAACGTTTACTTAAAGTTTATTTTCTTACAATTTAGAAATGTTGAATCTAAAATGTTTTTATTTTTATCACAAACTGATAATTTCAAAATGGTTTAAAATGAAAATAATTTTGATATGTATTAAAGTGGTATTTAATTTCTTTATTTTAACTTATACTTTAACAAATTCTGTATTATGTTAATTCAAAACAAGAAGTTTCAAAAAAATGTTATGAAAAATTATTTCCTTTAGCGTATACATATTATGAACCTTAACTATTTACACATGGATTTAACAGGAACAAATTAATGTATGGGTATAGTTTTAGTTCTAAAATTTTTGTAAAAATTTATCTAAAACAAATCTGAATAGTGCCTCTTTGGTAATATAAATAATTATTTCAATTATATAATTTATTGATGAAGTAACAAATTACTATTCATTTCTAATTATTTATAAACTTTAATTTGAAAGATATTAATACTTTAAAAAATATAAATTTAATAAATTATGCTTTTCTTAATAATAACAATTTAATTTGGTTCATTAACAATTAGTAGAAATAAAGTAAAATAATCTACGTATATTTCAAAATATAAATAATTTTGATAATCACATCAATAAATAAATTCATTTGGTTATCAATAAAGAAATAATTGATATACGAAACAATTAATAATAGCTATAATAAGCTAAGGTACAATTGCAAGGAATTGGAAATATGTGGTAGTTAAACTTTCAGGGAGTTCCGAAAAGCGGTCTTTCGCTGCACGTTTAGTTACATAATTCACGGGTTATATTGCGAAAATACCCCATTAATTATCGCAGTGATTTCCAGCGCAAACATTAAGAATATATTTCATGCCGGGCGCTCTTCCACGTAGCGCCGGGACGGTTGGAAAGGGGGGGTTGGAAAACTGCCGTTGGGGGTGGCAAGAAGAAGAAGACGGGTATAATTCGAGCGGCGACGAAACTTGTTCCTTGCGAGTTATGCGAAAATTGGAAACTAAATTAATACCTGAAACTTGAAGAATCGAGAGTAAAGATGCTGCTGTTGATGATGATGCATAGGTATTTACGTTTTGGCGCAGTGGAAATGTTGCGGTAGAACAATGCCGTATAATTATTACTACCTCTACTTCTGCAGATTCGGAAAGGAAAGCTAAATTATTCGCAAGACGACGTTTCGGCCGCTTTCAAAATCCATCCGAGTCTCGAGTTCATTTATTATCCTTTCCCGAAGCCAAAGGCGGCTGCTGCTGCTACACACAATTCCTGCCTCCTCCTCCACCACCTTCGAGCCGAGTGCGCGTCCTGAATAATACATCTTCTCATCTTTAATTCTATGAATCTTAAATTCACCTTCCTTCCCTTGCGAGATACACAGTCGCAATCCCTCGAAACTACCGCGTTTTTGAGTACTACGTTTTATAAAAAAAAAACAATATCAACCTGTTGATGCAGAAACAATTACAGTAATAAAAAAAATATGCACGATGTTTCCGCTTCCTCTTTCGAACGGGGAGGGAAAATAGGCGAAAAAAACGAATGATGAAAAAAAAAGAATACATAAAGAGACTGGGATTTTCCCGCAGCACCCTCTAATTGACCGTTCCCGGGGTTTTAATTAAAAAAACCGCACGCGAGAGAGTTAAAACTCGCTCGATTACAGCCCGTTTACATACGTACTCTCAGTTTTTTTTAAACCACCCCCCATCCCCCAGCAACAAGTGGAAATTTTTATGGACTACCCGGATATCCGCCGGATTTTTTCCAACCCTTTTTTCCGTTTACACGGCGTATTTACACCCATTATCACCTACTCTTCCCTTTCTAGTTTTTTTTATTTTGTTTTGCTTTAGTTTACTTTGGTCGATCCAAGTAACGGGATAAAAAACGGATTTTTTTCACATTTTGCGCTTCTCCAATTATTTTTTTTTGGTTCATTCCTTTTGGTCCTGAGATTAACTCGGATCGTCCGCCATTCCGGTTAAATTAGGGGCTTTGGTCGAAAGCTTTCGGAGGATTATTTTTTCACGAGCTTAATCTAATCGCAACACTCGCACATACTTTTTTCGTGCGCTTCAGGACTTCCCCCTGTACCGCATTAAATGCTTTACCAAATTGGACCAATTAAAGGGCCCAAACCAAAAACCGAAATTAAATAAGTGCGATGTATAGGATATATTGAGCTTGACCATTCCTCACTTAATCTTGCCTGTCATTAATATACTTCACTGTAAAAACTAACTTAAATTTGAATGCGCAACATAAATATAAGCACTATAATTAAAAATAAATTTAAATTAAGTAGTTTCCGTACATTTCATAGTACACAGTCACCACAAAAAATATAAATTTAAATCAATTTCAACTACACTTATTCCCCGATTTACACGATAGATAGGTTCCTGAGAAAAACGTGTAAATCGAAATTGTAACCTTTAGAATGTAAAAACGTGTAAATCAAAAAGTAAAAAAACACATAAGATACGAAATAACCCTTATTTTTAATTTATTTTTTTTAAATCGTAAAACAAGGGATAGGATATTTTTAATTTATTTTTTTAAATAGTGTGCGAAAACGAGGTACACCTATTTCATATTATATAATTTCATATTTATCAACCTTCATTCTTGTATCAATAAGTTAATTACAAAATTAACTTAAATTTCAGTATTATTTTGATAAATATTTTATATAATTTTTTCGTTACAAAACTAAATACATTATTGTATACAAGTAATCAATAAATTTCAATCAGAAATATTGAATAAGAAAATTGAATTAGAAATTTAAAAAATCTATTGCAAAGTCTCTTACAATTAATATTTATAATCTAAATACAATTTCAGTAGAATTCAATTTTAAATCAATTTTATATACTTTATTTTTTTTACAAATTCATAGTTTTATGAATTTGCTTATTATAATTAATAAATTAAAAAACTTTGATGTTATATAATTTTCTTCTCACTTTAATACATTCACTTATTAAAAATTATATAAAATTTAATTAAGTTAAATTTCTAATTTGATTTTTCTACATAATTTTTTTTTATCTAAATCGCTTTTGTATACTTAGTTATACATTATTCTGATTTAGTAAATTCTTAAACAAAATGCTCTTATTTTGCAACATTTAATATTAATATTTATATTCAAATTATATTACAATATATTCGAATAAAAGCATTTCCAACCAATAAAAAACACAATTTTTATATAATATTTTACTGTTAATTAGACAATTTAAATTGATAATTTATTTGAGTTATTTGTTACTAAAATTAAAATAACTATTAATCCAATTACGACTTTAAAATAATCCAAAATCCATTAAAATTTAAAGTTTCAGCTTTTTTTCTTAAGTTTTATAATAAAATACAAAATTTCAAATTCAATTATTAAATTATTGATTGAAGAACAAATTTGTAGAAATCGTTATAAATTCATAAATAAAGAAATAAATAAATAATACAAAATGAATACATGAAGCGTAAACTGAATTAAGTTTGAATTATCTATAAATATATGTCAAAAATTAAATTAAATAGTTTAAAAATCTTTGATTTTTATAATTATATAATATAAATCCATTAATATTATATAAATCCAGAAGGTTTTTTGGTTATATTATGTTGAGTATTTGACGTAGTTGTTGCAATGCGAAGTTAAATTATAAAAATATCTGAAAAATAAAAAAACTGCAATAATAAAAGAATAAATAACACAAATATATTTTACAAAAAAAAATCTGAAGAAACAATACTTGTCTAAGACATTTGTATGTAAAAACTGTAATGGAAATTAATTTGTCAGCCCACTAAAAAATATGTTTACAATAACACTAATTCGATGAAAAATTGATAAAATTAAGTTAATCAACAAATAGTAATAATAATTGTATTTCATAACTAATCACAGAACTATGTTAATATTATATTTCTACATTAATCCCACTAAGCTTAAAAATCTGAACACAGTAATTTGTAATTGAAGAAACATTATCTGGTATAAAAAAATAAAATAAGAAAAAAACATTAAGCTTTAAATTATAGGCAAAAATACACTGAATGTTTCTTAATCAATATCTATATTTGTATAATAGTAGTTTCTTTTTTATATTAATTTAATCTTATTTCTTAAGTTTTAGTTTTATTTAAGTTTGCTAAGTTAAGACAGTGAGAAATCCTTAAACTTCCAAACATAGATGTTAAGTTATAATTATATTTATTATGTAGTACTTAGTTTTTAATTGAGACATATATTGAGACAAAAAATATATATAACGAACGTTTTTTTATTCAAAACGTAAACACACATACAACTGTTTATTGAGTTATAATTAGCACGTAAGTTAACTAAGTTATAGGAAAACCCTTAGTTTGTAAGATTCTAGTGTTAAGTTATGACTAGTAAGTCAGATCTTTGATTAAACGAATTCCAATCGATACAAGCACAGGCCAAAAAGAATTGTTATAATTTGTGGATAGAGAAATATGTTTATTTTTATATGTAAGTTTCGGATTTATATTATTGGAAATTATGCAAACTCCCGCAATGACAAAATGCATAACAGAAGAATAAGAATATAGTAGACAATAAGTTTAAAATTTAAGATTATATAATTTTTATTATTAACGTTTCTTTTTTTTATATCGCTGCATGTTTTTATATTTAATGGTAACGTATGAGATAAATAGGAACACTTTTGTTAATTAATCCTTGTTTTATTATTTATTTATTTATAATTATATATATTTATAGATTTTCCATTTAAATTATTTTATATTTAATTACTTGTTTATTTACTATTTAATCCCGATATTCTTGTAGTTTATGTGTTATATAAGTGTATTTTTTGGTTAAATAAAGAAAAAATAAAAATATTTTTTTTTCCTGTTTTTTTACTTGGTATTTGGTTATGATGGTTATGATGATTATGATTTAAAATTTGGATGGGAGTAGTGCTTTTTTTGAATGACTTCTATCAATGTTAAAATTATATAGTTTGGCATTCATCAGCTGTGAACTTTAGCTTTTTAAAAACCAAATTTAAGTGTATTTTTTGTGAGATTTGTTTGTGTCGGTTCAATTTTAACATGAAGAACAAAAACGTTAATTTCGTCATATTTCAAAAAAGAAAAAAAACGCAAAACAAGCTATTAAAAATATAAAAAATTCTTTCAATGGTAAAACCTTCTTTGATGATAGCGTTGAAATTACACCTAGTTCAGATAATAAAGTTGAGGGAAAAAATTGAAAAAGGTCATTGATCAATGGAAAATATATTATTAAATAAAGTTTAATAATTATATGAAAAAATCATTATTTGTTTAATTTGTTTAATTTGTATAAGAAAATCGAGAATTAATTTGTTGCCAACATAATATTTTGTTGGAGGAGGGTTTGAGGAAATGTATAGTAATACGAAAAATGGATTGACTGATGGCCGTGGTTTAAGAAACAAATGAGGTATGCTGAAGCTAAGAAATTCCAATGACTTAATGGGTTATATGCGGGATTACGGTGGTGTTCTTGATGTTGTTTTGTTTTGGACTATTACTTCTCTCTTCGGCCGTGAGAGGGGTTGCGGGGGGCTTGAGGGTTTGGTCGAAGGGGGTGTGAGGCGGTGTAGGCGGCAGTGCGGTACTCATTGCCTTCCAGATTCCGTCGCGTAATTTAAGTTAACGAATCATTAAGCCCACACACCCCGCGCCCAGAAACCACCCCGAAACTCCGATGGCCCGAAGATTAAATATAATAGTCACCGTATTACTGGGAGGCCCTTAATGTTCAGCCATCGCTTAAACGTCACTTCCGTAATTATCGCATTACAACGGGGTAACCACGCGCCAACTAAAACTCTCTCTTACTCTTACACTAAACACGCACATTTAGCTTACACACTAATTATCAATTATGAATAGTAAGATGAGAAAAATCTTTATCATTGGCAAATGTGTAGACATATCGATTACATTGTCAAATTTTGATATAAATATTAAATTGGCGTAAGCATTTGCAAACTGTGCTACCAATTGTAAATAATGTGTACCCCTTAAATCAGTGGGGTAAATTACCCAAGTGGGGTAAATAAGAAATATTTGGTGATAATCATGTCGGTTATCTCTTAAAATATTGTAAATTTTTAGATGTGCTGCAAATATTTTCAAAAATGCATGGAAGACAAACAAAAAATTGCTGTCTTTTGCAACAACCTACCTTTGCAAACAAAGATTATCCATTCTAATAAACATAAAAATAAAGTAGAGAAATTGGGTAGCTGTACTAGTTTAAACAAATATTCTGGGTCGCGCAGCAAACAAAAATGAGAAACACTGCTGTATATCTTAGTAATATTTTAAATAATTTCATCAACAATTGTTTAGAATTAGCATACAGTAATACAATCTATAATATTTCAGAAGAAAAACATTCAGTAAATCATTTAACGCATTGTTCTGTCCCATTGATGGAATTATGGACAGAGCAGAATATTGTCTTTGGTTATCTGTTGTAGAGCCGTAGGGTTTGTAAATAATCAATACAACGAGTTTTACTTGTGATTTATTCTTAAATATTTGTTAAATAGTGTTTGCCTTATTGTCTATTAATATGTACATATTTCCTTAACGTTTCTTCTAAGACTAATTAGAAATACTTATTCTATGTATAAAGTTAACCAAGCAACGAGGTGGTGGAAGTTTTGGGTAGGATAGTAGGGCATGGTTTTGATAAGAAGCTTCGCTTCAGGTCACTGCTTCTTTGAGGAATCTGCCTATGCTGCATCTTGGTTCTGGGTTGAAAATATTAAGGAACGTTTCAATCGACCAATGCCCTACATTGAACTCCCTATTCTGTATCTTAGTTTCCAGTTCAAAATATGAAGGAATGTTCTTATCGGTTATAGTTCCTGATCGAATCTGTTTATGAGGGATTTGTTTCAATTTGGTTATTGTCATCGATGGTATGCACCCTCAGTGATTGGACACAACAGATTCACAACATTTTATTGCATATCGCCCCTTAGCAATATTCCTTTAATTCTTAATTAGTTATTGAATTTCACTGGTAGATCCAGTCGCTTTAGTTGTATTTTTAAATCATTGTCAAGAAGATTGAGAGTTAATAGGTTTGTATGCTTTTCCATCATATTTTTGTTATCGACTATTGATTTTCACTATAGATTCCTTCACTGTGTCCATTTGAAGATCCTTGCGATTCTCTCTTCTCTTCTCGACTGAAATCTTGTAAATATTAGACCTACTACTATTTCATCGCATGTAATCAAATAAAATAAAGAATTTTATAGTAACAAAATGCTGTTTTGTTGGTTTACTTCTACAAAGTTTTACTTAACAAAGTAATTTCGTGAAATGCATCCTATACACAAATCTAAGTATAACTATATAGCTTAGTGAAAATATTAAAAAACAAAATAAGTATATGTGTTGTAATCTATATTTACTTTTCTCCTTTAATCTTGATTTTTTCTAAGGAGCCATACATTACTTTAGTAGATATAATGTTGTTCTAGATAATATTGGTATTAACAATAAGGTAAGTTTTATTCTGTGAAATACCATCATATCATTGTCATTTTGTATCTAATAGATAAGTAAGTTAATATCATCTTACATGCATTTTCTCATGCACCTATATATGTAGTTTTTCTTTTTGCTATATTCTATCTAGTCAGATACTTCATTAAATAAATCTTTATTCATTTACCATAGTTCCTCGAGTATAATTTTGGTCCAAAAAACTAGGTATCTTATACGGTGATTGCAGATCTCTTGTAGATGCATTTACCTTTTTTTAACTTTTGGACTCCAAAATTAAGATCAGTTTTATACATGGAATCGTCTTGTACTTGAGAAAATATAGTAATTTAATTGTAAATTTTTATTCGACCTAATGACAAAAAGACTACTGACCAAAGCCTATTTGACTTAAATTATGTTACTGCTAAAAATATTAAAAATTAAATTATGTTGCATTGTCGATGGGCAATGGCAGTGTTAATAGCAGCAGATATAATGGTAGAATATAATGGTAAAAACTTCCATTGGGAAGTTTACGTTCGCAGGAATAAGATGTAAATGATGTAAATTAAATATACAATGACATAAAAAAATATTATTAAAAATTGAAAACAAAGCAAGTCTAAATAATAATAAATAACAAAATACAAATTAGAACCCAAAATACAGAAAATTATAAATTCTATAAACTTGAAGTACAGTTAAACAGTTTTTACTGTTTTATTAAAATGATTTACACTATATATTTTTAGACTGAACTTATGTTTTGTTATATTTTCTGGATAAACATTGTTATTATTTTTTATAGAATTGAGAATGATGTTTATTCTGCAAAATTTATTTTATATACTTTAACTGGAGCACTAACAATTAGAGAATTATGTTAATGCTCGAATATTAATTGCAGAGCAAAATCGATGTGCACCATCAGTTGAATAAACATACAAACAATAACAATATACAATTATACATTGCATTGTTATAAAATTTAATTTCAATTTACTTCTAAATAACAATCGAAGCGAAGACAATTGTAAGCAATAAATTAATATTCAGGTGGGAAGATAATAAATTATTAATTTATTGATAATTCTTGTTTAATCATGCGAAACTTTGTTTTTAGATGTAACACATTCTATTGTCATAATTAGCATATGTGTCTTTAAAAAGAAAATAAACTACTTTTTACGTACAAATAAAAGTTAAATAAAATTAATAGTCAACATACGGAATTTTGCATTTAACACTGATCGCTTGACAATAACACTTCTTCTTAAATCAAGATCATTTTTACTACAAAAAAAGTTTTTTAATTTTCATTTAAGCACTTTTTAATTAAATCTTTGGTTGTAAATATTTTGTCTTCAGAATCATGTTTAATTTCGTGTCTTCGTTGTTAACAATGTTATCCAAATCTTCATTGGAAAACCATCATCTTTTGCATTCTTCTAGTCTTCTAGTACAGTGCCTGTTGTCTTCGTTTCATTTTCTTTGTCTTGGATGTTAAAAATGTTAACGCGATTTACACTTAGAAAATCACTGTTCTAGTACATGTTTTGTCGGATAATTGTCCAAAGTATTATTGTACATTTAATAGTATTTTATATAAGTTAAAATATTATTTTTCATAATTATTGTAATTTAATTATTCATCTAATAAATTTTTCAGTTTTTAATACTTTTGCATTACTTTTTTAATTAATTTTCATGATATTAAGTAAATTTATTTAAAATTTGAATTACGAAATATGCTAAAAGTTGCACTTTCCTTGTAATTTCATATTACATTCCTTATAATAAACGTAGTAGTATTTCACCGGTTAATTGGGACAGCCGCTTATTACAGACAAATCATAAAGAATGGAAACCAAACCGAACAAAGAACCAATAAAAATAGAACTTCGGATAATTGGGCCATCCGCTTAATCGAATATACTAGTTCCGATGTATCGACTGTTTTGTGTTTAAGAGTAACAAAAATAAGGAAAATGAAATAGTTATTATTTTTCAAGAAATCCATTCAAAAACATCATTTCTATCATAATCTATACCAGTGGTCGTTAAAGAGCAATTTTTAAGTCAAAGGTTGCCGATCAAAACTAGAATTATATCAATTATGTTTTGCTGTGGATAAATGTAATGTATATATTAAAGGAAATGAAAGTAAAGTTTAAGAATTATTTCATTACAAAGTTTTTTTCTTAATTTAAAGTATTAAATAATACCTTATCAAAAAGTTACATATGAAGTAAAATTTAACTTTTGTTACTTTAAAAAAATTACCAATAAAGTATTAATGAATTGTTTCTTCTTTATAATTCATAGTACTTTTCTCAATGAACATTATAATAATAAAAAACATATCCTGCAAATATAAATTCCTTTTATTTTGTATTATTCTAAACTGTATTAAAAATTTGCGTAATACGTAATATTTTCATTAAGTTAATTGAATACAATAATCGTTATTTATTTGAAAACATATAAATAACCAAATTTGTAATACTATCTGAAATTTAGTTTTCTTTAAGTATTGATCCTAGGTTTTCTTTTCAACTATAAATTAGGGTTTATCGTCGCATATATCTAGTGGCTTCCCCTTCGACACACACACACACACACACAGCTGCATGTACATACACGCACGCACATAATCGCATTCCTTCCGTTCGATCGGGTCCGTGGCTCGCGTTCGAATTCCGTGGATAACTTGCCCGACCACGTTCTTATATGCAATAGAAATACAAATTTAATGAACGGTGTGTATTTTAGGGGAGAGAGAGAGAGAGCAATATAAAGTCCTCCTTTATACTGTACCCAGTATAACTATTCTTCAGCATTCTTCAACATACATACGTTTATTGGGTTGGTTCATCGATAAACTATGTTTGCGATTAAGAGAGAGTAGAATGAGAGAGGCAATGTATTTTGGGGACCAACCCTGTCGTAATTTTCCGGCCCACCTCGCATACACTATTTATCCGCGTATCAAAATTAATGGACATAATCAGGATGTTTACACAATTTAATCAATGCAGAATTTAATTTAGTCCTTAGTACCTATTTAATCTTAACACGCCGGGTCCCCGCAGATGTTGCCAGTCTCAAGACCTGCTACAGCCTTCGCCTCTCTCCCATCACTCAGCCTCAGCCCAACCTAAGAACTCTTCCAATATACAACGCGAAACTCATAAAACTTTAACCGAACTTACTTGATTACAATTTATATAACGCATATATATCACAACATTTTTGTTTCAGACAAAAATCTACAAAAAATATTTTGAACAAAAAACGAAATATTTAATAAATTTTACATCTTCATAACGTGGTACTCTCACATCATATAAAACAACTTAAATACTTTAATTGTATTATATTTCATATAATAATATATAAAGATATATGAGGGCGGTTTGAAAAGTTTTCAAAGCGACACATATAATCCAGTAATCAAATGGAAATTTCTCCACCATTTGCATATACCATCTTAGTAAATATTTTATTTTAATATGTTTGTTAGTTATTGTTTACCAACCGTTTAAAGTATACATGTCTGTGCAAGTTTTTAAGATGGAAAAGCGTTTTTAAAGGTTTATCAGCAACAGAAATTTATATTCATTTATCTTCAGAGTTCAGTTTGAGTCGCTGAAGTGATAAGACGTGTGTTCGGTGCTCCGTCTTATGTTTTTCTAAATAATTGTAGTAATCGGTATTCCGGTAAAGTTGAGAATAATAGTGAGTGAAAACAATCAACAACAACAATCAGTAGTAGTGCTGGTAGGGCCAACCAGAATGGCGGACGAAGGTTCTTCGGACGGCGAGGAGCACGTTCCACCCGAGCCAGGAGAAAAAAGGGGACAGGGGGACAAAAAAAAGCAAACACGCGGCAAATCCAGCAAAAGCAAGTAAGTGCGGAGAGTTGCACTACGAGCAGCGGAAGCAACATGGATATAAACAAAATACATGCTGAGTTGGTGTATTTCGACCACCTCGTTAAGGTCTTCCAACCGTTTCCATCACAACTGTCTGATGAAGAAGAACGCAAAATAACGCGTTTCTTGGAGTCTCCGTTCCAGATGTCGCTTCCAATAAAGCCATTTAAAGTCAGGAAGGTTGAATTGATGTTACGGTATGGCTTGAAATATAAAAAATCGCCAGGTTATGATTTAATCACATCAGAGGTTCTGAGGCAGCTATCAACTGCTGGCCTGAAGAATGTTACAATCATTTTCAATGCTATCCTAAGACTTGGCATTTTTCCGGTACAGTGGAAGGTTGCACAGATTATCCTCATTCCAAAACCTGGAAAACCAACTGATGCTGTCAGTTCCTACAGACCGATCAGCCTCCTTCCGGTTTTGTCAAAACTGTTCGAGAAGCTACTGTTACGCAGATTACGACCTTGGCTACTGGAAAACCATGTCATACCTGACCACCAGTTCGGGTTCCGTGAACGTGACGGTACTGTGGAGCAGGTACATCGTGTAGTGTACGAGATTAGCAGAAGTCTTGAGGAGAGGTGATACTGCTCCGCTGCTTTCCTGGACATATCTCAGGCTTTCGATAGGGTGTGGCATGAGGGGCTGCTATACAAAATTAAGAAGTGCCTACCCCACGTATACTACTCCATCTTTAAATCATACCTAACGGGGAGGTTCTTTCAGGTCAAACACAATGACAAAATGACCACTCTACGACCGATCAGCACTGGAGTCCCTCAGGGAAGCGTTTCGGGCCCCTTGCTATATCTCCTTTTCACGGCGGACTTGCCTACACCTCAACAAGTCACTGTGGCCACGTTTGCTGATGACACTGCAATCCTGGCATCGCACTCTGACCCAACAACTGCTTCACTGGCTGCGACGGGTTGTAGCTAACCCCCGCGAATTTGTGTAGGCCCGTAAGCTTCTTCGGAACCTTGCGGCGGGGTCACTTGGACCCCGGCCAGGCAAAGCTTTTGCAACCAGGCGCTTGGCGAGGAATCCCTTCAGGAGACCGAGCACATCATTCTACACATGCTTCACAAATGCTTCAAGCTAGCCTTATTTGGCATCGAAAACTGGCTAAAAAAGTAGAGAATTATAGCTAACGAGGCTAAGTCGGTGCATGTGACGTTTACTATGCGTCGACAGACCTGTCCTCCAGTCCTATTAAATGGATCCACTCTGCCTCGGGCAAATGAGGCCAAGTACCTTGGCATGCACCTAGATCGACACCTTACTTGGAAAACACACATAGCAACCAAGAGAAAATATCTGAATCTGAGGACTAGGAAGCTGGAGTGGCTAATAGGAAGACACTGTTGTATATCAACAGAAAGCAAAGTGCTTATCTATAAAGCAATTTTAAAACCGATATGGACCTACGGCATCCAGCTCTGGGGATCTGCCTGTAACACCAGTATCGATATAATACAGAGATTCCAGTCGAAAACGCTGAGGAAAATCACCAATGCTCCATAGTTCATCTCAAACGATGACATCCATAAGCAAGCTAACATCAGTTTCATCAAGGAAGAAATAGGAAAGGCTAGCACAGGATAACATAATCGGCTAGAGAATCACCCAAGCAACTGGCTATGGAGCTGATGCATACTGCAGAGCATCGTCGAAGATTGAAGAGATTCAAACCACAAGACTTACCAAACCGATTTTAAATATTGACTATTAATGTGTGCAAGTGCATAAAAAATTAACATATATGTGAAGTGGGGTTGCTGGATCTTCACTTCATTAATTATTATTATAGTGTCCTTTTTAACTTACTTTAAGACATTCATAAGGCTAGTTATCAATGTAAGATGATAGATTGCTTAAAAAATAATAAAAAAAAAAAATCACGGATTCTCGACCACTGCTTATGGTGCGGTCATCCATGGCGACCAATTTTATAAAAGCCTCTTCCTTTGCAGCTAACAAAAACAGTTGGAGGAGAACTGTTTTTGTATCCTTTCGATTTTTGTATCCTCGTGAATATCTGGTTTGTCCCTAATCTCGTCGTAAAGCGGCTTCAAATAGATATATGGACTTGAAGATCCTCGCTTTTAATGCATCGTAATCGTTCTAGGTCGTCATTTAAATTTAATGAAGTAAATTCATTTTGAAGACGGATCCAAAAATTCATGTCACTTATCGAATGAACGACATTATTTACAAATTGCATCCAAGAAACCTAAATCAGTAATTTCATTGACAATCATTTTATTTTAATAAATACCATAAATTCTGGATGAAACGATTCCTTATTTATGAAGTATTCCATAAGTGTTCAAAACGGAATGCGGATATTATTTTTTCGTAGCCTTCTTTGATCAAACAGATTGTTAAAACCACGTTAAAACGATTGTTAAAACCACGCTGAAAAAAAAAGTAGGTCAATATCTCAAAGACACTTATTGAAATACAAACACTTAAATATAAGAGATTGTT